>NC_056744.1:727243203-727335703 GCF_019279795.1 Protopterus annectens
CTTTCTTTCTTGTAAAAATCCTTTAAAGTTATCTTTTTTCAGCCTTCTGTGTTTCAGATATTATTTTCAGCATTTTCAGTGTTTACTGTTTTGCATTTCATTGATCTATAGTAGAACCAAAACAATTTTACTTTATGTTTAAGCGACTATATTTTCTGTAAGATGCTGTGACCTTTGAGTGAGAATAATAATAAAGAAAATGAGGTATGTTTGGGAGACGGCTCCATATGGGAGGGCTGTAAGGGGTGCTCTGCAGGGGAATGATATTGTGAAATGTTCTTATGCTATGTGATCATTAATTAATTGACAAGCCTGAGTATATGTGAGTGTCAAGCATATGTGTATTCAGTGCTGTCATGTATTAACAATTTCAACTGGAAAATCGTGAGGAGATCAGTTCAGTTTTGAGAATTCATAAGGGATCCATTTTAAGTCATACATTTCTTTTTTGGCTAATTTTTGGCTCAAAGTGTTTCTTCAATTCCTCCTGCATATCTGCGTATGTTTCTGTATTATGTACTGTAATTTTATAAAGTTCTTTAAAGCTTGTTTCCAGTTGTGACATGGCAGTCCTTTTAATTTGATATGTGGTTTTATGTTTAATACATTAATGTGGTTTTGAAATCTTGACAGTTGGTTCACCTACTATAGACCTAAACAGAGATAATAAACACGAGTGTGAACTTGTTGTAGCTTTGTGTTTACAAAGTCATTCTATTGCTTCTTTCCGTTTTTATACTTCTCATTTCATATCTACTGTCTGTTTCCTAATGCAAATTTCCAGTTAAAATTCTTTGATTTCTATCACTGCTTATATTTATTTCTTAATTATTTTAGTTATGTGATTCTGCTTTCTTGCAGGTGGTCAGATCCTCACTCAAAAACTAAGGTTTAAATTAATGTATTTGGTTGAGCATGCGTGTGACTTTGTGAAAGCTGCTCTCTCTAAAGCTAAAAACACAGCATCAATGGGACCGGATGGTGTCCCCGGCTGTGTGCTACACGAGCTAAATGAGGAATTAAACCCGCACATAAGGCAGCTGTTTAATCTCAGCCTTACCACAGGATACGTGCCCAAGGAGTGGCGTACGGCAACTGTGGTCCCACTCCACAAAGGTGGCGCCTCTACGGACCCTGGTAATTACCGCCCCATAAGCTTAACAAGTCTAGTCTGCAAAGCTATGGAGAGGATCATAATGGAGCTCATAAACAAAGATATAGGGGACTTGCAGACATTGGACCCGACCCAGTTTGGCTTTGTCAAGGGAAGATCATGCCTTTTGAACTTGGTCGACTTCTTGAAATAGTCACCAAGGCCATTGATGAGGAAAGGCAGTCCATACAGCCTACCTTGACCTTGCAAAGGCTTTCGACACAATACCCCACTCGGGTATTGTAGAAAAACTTACCAGCTTAAATGTAAACCCATATGTCACAAGATGGGTTGCAAACTGGCTTAAGGACAGAACCCACAGGGTTAGAGTTGCTGGCGCTGTGTCAGACTCCAAGCCGGTCACAAGTGGTGTCCCACAGGGCTCGGTCCTTGGCCCCTATTGTTTGGCATCTACTTCTCAGAAGTACAGGCCAACATGGGAGGACTTTGGCTGACAAAGTTTGCAGATGACTGCAAACTGGGCGCCATAGTGGAAAGTGCATCGGACACGGATATCCTTCAGAAGGGACTCACGGAAAAAGATAGCTGGTGCCAGAGCCATGGCCTGAAGTTAAACGCCAAAAAATGTATAGTCATACCCTTCGGGAAAAACAAGGTAACCCCAAGCTACCATATAGGTGGTAATCCACTAAGCACAGAAGAGGTTATCAGGGACCTGGGGACCCAGGTTGACAGTGGCCTTTCTTTTGACACTCACATTGCTAAAGTGGTTAGAAAGACCTTCTACATTGCCCACCTGATCATGAAGGATTCACATCCAGATCTAGTGAGGTCATTGTTCCCCTGTACTCTTCACTTATCAGACCAATGATCGAGTACAATGCCCCATTCGGGATGTATCTCACCCGACATCTGCAGCAATTGGAGAGACCCCAAAGTTCCTCACCAAAACGATAAAGGGACCCCAAAATCTGTCATATGCTGCCAGATTGAAGAAACTCCAGCTCTATTCAGTCGCATACCGTCTGCTCAGAGGTGACATGTGCCTGACATACAAGGCCATGTCCAACCCGGAATTAATGGACATGCTCCACCTCAAAAATCCAAATCCACCAAAACCACTAGAGCAAGCGACTTAAACCTTAGCACGGATATAAATAGGACGTGCTGGAGGGATAGATTTATCACTCAGAGACTCCCTATGCTGTGGAATAAAATCCCGGTCCATGTGAGGCAGAGCACCTCGCTGACTCTGTTCAAGAGAAATCTAGACCTGTGGATGGGAGATCGTAGGTTTACCCCGGGAATCATCTCTGGGTCACTGCTGGACAGAGGCACAACAAACTAATGGGCACAGTATTTTTTCATATAAGGGGTGGCGTAAGCCACAATAATTTGGGCTAGGCTTATAAATGCCTTAGGGCAGATAGCCTAGTATAAACCTATGAACCTATGAACCTATAAGCTGTAACATGCATAGATTTACTAGTGATATGTATCGCAGATTTTTAAAGTTACTGCCATCTTTCCTGGCTGTCATATTCATTACGTTATTTGTTTGTTCATTTCTTTGATTTTGTGTTTATTTTTATTCTGAGATGACACAGTGAGCAAATGAAACAGAGAAAGAGAAGAAGGTAATTGTAACAGCAGCAGCTCAGAATACCTTTCTACACCGAATACCTTAAACATTGGTTCCCCACAAATCCCAAAAATGTACTGGTTGGTTGGCTGAACTGCACATGTGCATGGTGTTTACATGTAGATTGTGTTTACCCCCACCTCTTCTAGCTGGCGTTATGAATGAAAAAGGTCACAAAAGAGCCAGTTCATGTACTTTGGTTAACACATGAATAAATTAATAGGCATTTGCTAACTTGATTGGTCTGTAAACCCTCTTCAGCCAGAAGCTGGACCACAATGGCTAGGATAACATATTGATATATGGACAATTTAGTGTAACCTAATCAATCGGCATGTTTTTGGCAGGAGGGAAAAAACAGAATACCTGAACAAAGCCAACTCAAAAATGAACAGAACATGTGAACTACAGACAGGAAGATGCCGTGGAGTTGAGTGGTATGGATCTTTCCCCTTTGACACCCTGCTGCCCCAAATGAATAAATGACATGTTAACTGACTACATGATAAACCGGAATGTATATGTCTACCCTTCTGAGATAGCCCAGGAGACTTAGAATATGAAACAACATACTTTAAATTGCACTCAAATACTAGAACAGAATACATTTCTCCAGTCCCACAGCAAGATTAGCAAATACCTATGTCTATTCCATAGCTTATCCTCATGTAGTGTCTCTTTCTGTCAGCTATCACTACTTTACAATCATACCTCTTAGTTTCAATAAAAAAGAAACATTTATACCTGTATAATTACAAGAAAAACTTCCAGAGGTCCTAGTGAGACTTATTGTACAAGTATCTGATTATGAGCACTTGTAAAGTTACCTCTATGCCCCTTTAGAGTTGGTCAGACATTTGTTTTGCTGAAATATTCATTTATACTATTAGCATTATTTGAATGAATTATATCTGAAATATAAGTCAGACGACTATAGGAAACACAGATGTGATTTTTTTTTAAATATATCACAATGTGTATTAAATTTTATAGACATTACAGTGTGTGTACCTGAAGTAAGGCAGGGAAAGATGGCATTTCTTTCTTTCTTTCCTGACTTTGCATCTGCACAGGCAGATTTGGTGGCCAATTTATTGTGCAGTAGCAATTATTTATTTCTGTAATTCTTATGTTGCATACCATCCCTTAGGCTAACCAGCTTTTGAAGTCACTAAGAGAATTTAGTTTTTTGAAAAATTCCCCAAAAAGTTTTACATCTTTATTTGCACCCATCTAAATATTTCACAGTGATAGATACTTGAAAAATGTCATCCTATTTTTATTCTATAGTGCTAAATTTAACCATATGGGCTTTAAGATTCATTTTAATTAGAATGCGAATCTTGATTGTACTAAAGTTTAAATATTAATTATTTAGAATTAATAATATTTTATGTAACAATTGCTTAGAAACAGTTGTTGTCAGGTATAAAACAGTTTAGAAAAGTGCAAAGGAGATTGAAGTGATGTTTTAATTTAAAATGGTCAAATGCTTTATTCATTTAGTTCTGTTGAAAAAAAATATATAAAACTAGCATATTAACTGTGTCTAAAGAACATCTCTTTATTGTACGAGCCACCTCTGATCTAAAGGAGAAGAATCAATGTTAAATAATGCTGCAACACAGGCTACATTGTCTAAAATCTGCTTAAAAACTACAGGGTAGAAAACCTTAAGGGGAAACCAGAGGCCTTTTTGTTTCCCTCTGTTTTATGGCATAACCTTAGACACAATGTGTAAAAAGGTCAAGCCAGTGTACAGATTTAATTGGAAATGCAAAAAATCAATTATCCATACCACTGTATCCTTGCAGGTCACTTTTGCTGTTTTCAAATAAATACTTTACTTGAAAATAGTTCAAATACTCCCTAATGCAGGCATACTACAGTGAGCTCAGTTAATTCTCGAAGCATGTCGATTTGTTCTTATTCAAATATAATAAAAGAAGACAGTTTAATAAACATCATTGTGGGCTTGTTTTATTTGCTACATACAACATTAGTATAGAAACACTTGGGTATTATTTATCTGATTGCAGAAAAGATGACATTAGCATTCACACCCCCCAAGACATTTGCTTAATGTCAGAGCTACTCAGCTGATCTCCTGCTTCTGTTATTAACATTTCTAAAGCATCTTAATTAGTATTTGTTCTTCATAGCCAAAGTAGCTACTGCTTCTTCAATATTTTGCTTAGGGGCAATTAGGAATCTTCATAAAAAAGCTCCAAGGACTTAAACAGAATACAGTGCTTTCACCACAAAATAGTTTTAGTCCTACACAATTCAAAACATAAACATTAACACCGATTTTCTTAAGCAGTTGGATCATCTTGCTTAGAGCCCACAACATTATTCTTTCAATTCTTATCCTTGGGACCAAATACTTGTAAAATTTATTTTAGATTTATTTTGATTTTGCATTCTAAACTGTCTCACTTGGCTCTTATGATGTGAAGAGTGTTTAGTGGCATGCTGTGTTATAGAAATACATTTAGAGATTTTCTCATTGGTATATTAAAGAGTATGATTTTATTCAGCATGCAGGATATTTTAATGAGCAATGTTGTATAGGTTTCCAGAATACTTGGAGCCTTAAAGTAACACCTCATGAGAATATTCTATAAGAACTTGCAAGAAACATGGCCACATCGAGGTGCCAAAGTAAAATTTCTTGAGGCTGCTTTTATTACATGATTAACAGTAAAATTATTAATGAATATGAGGTAATTCATCAGCTGCAGCTCATTAAAGGGTAAGTGCCATATAAACTGTTGTGTAGTTTGGGAAAAGGGCTTGATAGGAAATAAGTTATTTTAACCTGAGAACTAGAGACCTTAGAATTTATTAATTATATCAAGTAAGAGGGTGCAAGAGGCCAGGAGACACAGGAAACTTGATGATAGCTTTAGGAACTTTACTTGCTGTCACATGTTCATAGATCAGTACTAGGTTAACTGCCCTTGTGGGCTATTTTAATTCTGACCAATTGCCCCATGTGAGAATCAAACCCTGCACCTTGTGTCTGTAAGGTAAACACATTAACCATTATGCCAACCTCCACAATCGTATTTTCGTGAAGGTTATTTTTACTGTGGAGAATTTCCATTTCTCTTGGATGTGTTAGTGAGATAGAAATACAGCAGTCATGATACAAAGCTATTTCTTACCTGCTCTCATGCTTAATCGATTTTGCATTACTATGGCACCCTGCATGTTTGAACACAGGCTTTGATGTATAGGGCAGAAAAATCCAAGAAAGGATAAAACAGGGTAGGGACAAATCAAATGAAAATGTTTTAGTAGCACTGTTGAAACTAAAATAATAGTAATGCCACAACATTTTTACTCAGCTTACATTAAATTAAGAAAAGTCATCTATCTACCTTATACTACTCTGTCACTTTTATTGCAAAATAAAATCTAATCTGTTGTGTATTTCGGTGGACTAAATTTGTCTAGGAGCTGAGCCCAGATCTCATTTATTTTCAAGAATGGCAAAATGGGTTTCTTTACTAAAGTCAGACATAGGAGAACAGGTAGAGTCTTACAAACAATGAAAAATAAAAGGCAGCTGTTGCAAGACAAAAGCGATGCTTGGTAGGTGGTAAATCCTTTATAAGCAGAAAACTCCAAATCCAGAAAAATACAGACAATATTCATCCAAGATTAAACAGTGCAAGCAAACACAGCAGTATTAAGCGCTTTCGTCTGGTAGATGATGTCATCAGAATACAAAATACTGAAATTAGCACCTGTTTAAATACATTCCTTTCCCAATCACAAATAAGCTGACATCATTTCCCTCATTAACAAGGTTGCAAATACTTAATGCAAGCCAAATATAAAACAATAATACATATAAAAAGTTTAAAACATCCCTAAACAATATATATATATAACTAAATAAAAAACATAGATTTTAATTTCAACAGAGACGGGTGGACGGGTGCTTACTCTTACTTACACATCCAATTTTTATGACATTAAAAACATTATTTCCAAATATTGGAAAATATTTGATGTTGACCCTGACTTATCAGGGAAATTTGGTATTGAACCGCAAGTGGTTTACAAAAGAGACACTTCCCTTAAAGGACTGTTTGAAAGGCAAAAATTTGACATCCACAATGGTGGTACCTTTAAGTGTGGGAGGTGTGCCCAATGCCCTTATGTTATGGACAGAGAAAAAATCAAGCTCAAAAACTTTGAATATATTTCCAGTTTAAAAAGGATGTACTGTTACACTAAAGGGGTTGTGTATTTGGCCTTGTGTAGATTCTGTGCAAGTTTCTATGTAGGTAAAACTAAGAATGCCTAAAGGTTAAGGATTTATCAACATTTATATAATATCAGGAATAAAAATGAAAAGAATGCATTATATAAACATTTGATTAGTGAACCTACCCATTCCTTCCTGTTCTTTATATTGGAACAGGTAGATCTGGGACCTCGTGGGGGACCCTTGAATGAGTATTTGGAGTTTGTAGAACTCAAATGGCAAATTAGGCTTGATGCTTATCATGCTCCTTGGTTAAATTATATAATTTCTTTATCTTCTCGGTTGAAATTAAAATCTGTGTTTTTTATTTAGTTATATATATTGTTTAGGGATGTTTTAAACTTTTTATATGTATTATTGTTTTATATTTGGCTTGCATTAGGTATTTGCAGCCTTGTTAATGAGGGAAATGATGTCAGCTAATTTGTGATTGGGTAAGCAATGTATTTAAACAGGTGCTAATTTCAGTATTTTGTATTCTGAGGAAGTCATCTACCAGACAAAAGCACTTAATACTGCTGTGTTTGCTTGCACTGTTTTATCTTGGATGAATATTGTCTGTATTTTTCTGGATTTGGAGTTTTGTGCTTATAAAGGATTTACCACCTACCAAGCGTCGCTTTTGTCTTGCAACAGCTACCTTTGATTTTTCATTGTTTGTAAGACTCTACCTGTTTTCCTTGTTTGTTGTCATGGATGGAGGCGAGCAGATGCGTGACACTGGCGATGCAGAACTGCAGACTCTACTCAGATCTGTATCCACTTTAACTGCAACAGTTTCCGATTTATCTAAAAAAGTGGACAAATTAATGTCTAACCTTCTTTATTTAGGGTCGAATGACATTACTAATTCACAAGGCTCAGAGACTAGTTATTTGCTTATTACACCAGCCAAAGAACAGGCCTTCACAGCAACCAGGAAACTGACTTAGTATGTGGTAACACCAATGGTTTTAGCTGCAACACACAGGCTCAGAATGTTTCTGTCGATAGGCAGGAAAGTGACTGTTAATGTATCGGTTGAGCAATGTCTTAAAACCGAAACTGGTTTTAATCGAGTTTCTAATTTTAGTAATAATCATGTTAACCCAGGTACATTGGACCAACAAATTTCCAGTTTTAGAGGGCTACTTCTGAAATATAAAAAATTGCAACTAGAAAATGAATACTTAACTGTGTGTATTAAAAGAGAGCAGGTGCCTAAAGGGCTCCATTTATGGAAATTTCCCACTGGACTGGAAAAGGACTCACACCTTCATAAAGAACTTCTACAATTTTTTAACAGGCAAGGGTGTGAATTGCTTCAAATTTTGATATCTGACAATAACCGTAAAATGTCATTGTTATTAAGGGAGATTAACACTTTAGATTTAAGCATTAAAAATGACTTGTTGTTTGAAATGAAACATAATAACTTTAATGCTGTGTTTAATCATGTTGACACCGAACTAACTGAATTAAAGACTAGGAAGGAAAGGAAATTATTAAGGGATAAGGGGGACTATGAGAATGGTACAGCATATCCAGATCCACCAAGGGGACAACAAAGTTTTTCTGTTAATAACATTTCTTGTACTGAGGACAATGAAATTGAAGAGCATGCACAAGGCAATAGTGGAAATGTTTCCCCTTTAGAGCAACCTCCTTTACGGAGGTCGGAGAGGTTACAGAACCAGAGACAGGGGAGGCAGGATTACTACAGGAATGGCAACAACCCTGGGATGGGTTCCTGGAGGGGGAGATGGGGTTCATACAGGAGATAAACCCTAACAACAATTTTGACAATGATAACAACAGTGGTCTAGTACTTAATGTTATTAGCAATAATAACTGTGATTTTAACATTTATAACTACAGCCAGGTCCGAGTTGACACCAGGTGGGCCGAGTTATTATCCAAGGGCTTTAATTTTGTTCCTATTAAGGAAGGGACGCTCACTGACTCTATTATACAACTTAAATTATTTACAAGAAAACTTAATTTGGCCTTACATTTTCACGATAACAATACTGTTACTGGCCATTTGGATACACGTAGGCCTAGTATTGTTTTACCCCAATCACACCCCCTAGTACAGCTGTTTGAGAATCTATGTGAAGCTGATATCAGGAACTTATTAGTGAACAAGTATAAAAAACCTGGTCAAGCTAACTTGGACTGTGATGAGAAAAAACTATTAAGTGAAATTTTAGAGCATCGTGACATAAGAATAATGAAACCTGATAAAGGTGGGGGCATGGTAATTATGAATGTGGTTGTAAGAATAATGAAACCTGATAAAGGTGCAGGCATGGTAATTATGAATGTGGTTGATTATAACAGCAGGATGATGGAACTTCTGTATAGTGATGTCTATCTTGAGGTCTCATGAAATGAGATTAATATAGCATATCGTAATATTGACCTGGAATTGGAACAGCTGTTATTAAATGGGCAAATTACCTTAGAAACTCATAATTATACACTTATAAGCCATCCTAAAATACCCACAATTTTTGGCATACCAAAAATTCATAAATCCTTAGAAAACCCACCATTAAGACCAACTGTGGATGCAAAAGCCTCAAAAACTTATAGTATTGCTAAGTTCATTGATAATATGACCAAAACCATTCTAGATTCATGTAGTCTTGTGGTTAGGGACTCATGGGACTTTCTTACTAAAGTTAAACAGGACATGTTTTTTGATAGTAACATATTAGTCACTATTGATGTTTGTGATCTCTTTTCAGTTATTCCACATCAAAATCACCTTGAATGGTTTTATGACTATTTATGTGCCAATTCAACACTTAATCATAACACCATTCTGACTTTACGAACATGTATGGAAATAATATTAGAGAATAATTTTGTGACCTTTGAAGGGCATCTTTTTAAGCAAAAACAGGGTGTTGCAATGGGTGCGTGCTGTGCTCCAGTGTTTGCCAACATTGTCTTGGCACAATGGGAGGACTTGTTTGTTACCAACTCGGAATTTAGGACTTCATGGGTATTGTATGGGCGATACCTAGATGATATAGTCCTGTTCTGGAAAGATAGTGAGGACAACCTGAAGAGGTTCTTCACCTATATTAATGGAACTACAAGTTTTCTTAAGTTTACTATGAAGAGCAATGTAGAACTGATTAATTACTTAGATGTTACCATCAAGAAAGACTTTGAACACAATTGTTTTGTTTCACAACTATATAGGAAACCTACCTATTCAAATTCACTATTGCATTATACAAGGGCACACCCATTACACCAGAAAAAAGCCCTAGTTAAAGGCCAATATGTAAGACTGGCCAGAATGGTGTCTGACTTTGCGGATTTTCTTAGTGAATGTGAAACATTAAAAAAACATGTTTTGTAAGAGATGGTACCCTGAAACCTTTGTCATAGATATTTTTAATGAAGTTAAGACTAAAAGAATGATCGGTCATTTTCTTGCACTAATAGGGCAGGTGTCCACCAAAAGTCATAATGACTGTAAACTTTTAAATTTTGGACGGGTGCTTACACTTACTTACACATCCAATTTTTATGACATTAAAAACATTATTTCCAAATATTGGAAAATATTTGATGTTGACCCTGAATTATCAGGGAAATTTGGTATTGAACCGCAAGTGGTTTACAAAAGAGACACTTCCCTTAAAGGACTGTTTGAAAGGCAAAAATTTGACATCCACAATGGTGGTACCTTTAAGTGTGGGAGGTGTGCCCAATGCCCTTATGTTATGGACAGAGAAAAAATCATGCTCAAAAACTTTGGATATATTTCCAGTTCAAAAAGGATGTACTGTACTGCTGTTTGTTTCAAAAGGAAAGACAGATACTTTTTTTGTAAGAACTATCTCAAACCTCTGTGGACCATACAATATTTATGCCAGTGCTATACTTTTTCCTTCTTATTATTTGAAACTGTTATTTTAGTGTAGTGGAAAATCTGCCTAACCATTGAGGAGTATACTTCACCAAAGCTGCTGCTACCCTTTTCCTATATTTGTTTTGGACTATTTTGTAGACTTTGAGAATACTAACTGACAGAGAAAGCTACATCAAGATGCTTGGATTATAGACTTGTTAAATGCTGTGCTCACCTTCAGGCTTCATTCATCAGCCACAAGTATTTGAAATAAATCTACACACTTTTTTAGCATTGGTCTATCTATATGAAACCTTTTATTTTTCTTTCCATGTGCAAATACAATAATGTTTTGTATGAAATTGGATCTTTCAAAGTAAACAGTTTTTGTTTGTTCATTTGACTAAGATTGTGGCTGCTATTTTATTTTTCTAATGAATGATATTCTTGTAACTTTGGTATGATTGGAGATGGACTGTTTTCCTTCAGCTAAATACAATCTTGGTTCGCTCATTAAAAAAGTGATTAGGAGACGAGATGTTGATACCAGTTTAGCAGTCTGAATGATGGTAGTATACTATGAATACAGTTAAGGGTCGCTTTTGCTGGAGAGGAGTAAAAGAATATTGGTTATGTATTGATTTCTGTTGGTTACATGACACTAGAAGGCATTGGGCTCAGAACAGGGGGATGAAATTGTGTGGAGTTACCGATTATATCATTTTCTGGAGTTGACATATTGTAGATTTATTTGGGTGAACAATTGTTATTTATAACCCATGTCAGTATTGTACATTTACTATAAACTCTTACGGCCAGTCACACTTCTGCATACATATTTTGGTGACACTTAAAAGCAAAGACAAACACAGTCCGCTGAATAGATCAGACTGACACTTGAGATACAATTGTTGTGTGCTTTCATTCTTTAATAATTTATAAAGGACTTCAACAGAACAACTAATTAAATGACCAATTCCTTTAAATAAAGTAAAACACCTAACAGTCAGCTGATACTTTTATTCATAAATATTCATAATACTCATGCAAAAAGTATGATAATTTATATTAAATGTGTTCATAGAGCACAAAAGATTTTATTATACATATATTTTAAGTGTTTTCTAATGTAATTTAAATTACATATTTTTTTTTTGTATATCAAGTGTCAGTTTATTCTATTTGGTATAGTGTGTTTTCTTTGTTCTAAGTGTGAGTTTTTAAATACTTCCTGCAGTCACTTTTGGTTATATATTTGGGTTGCAGTTACACAAATCTGGGCTATATCACCCCTGTTCCCTCATCATAATAGTATATATGGATAGGGTAGGATTATAGCAGATAGATGTGGGAATCCCATTATTTGATTTTTCAGAAAAACATTGGCTAGGATTTGTTTTTCAGGAGTGCTTTAAATTGACAGTACTGAGGAGTAGATTCAGACAATGCTTACAGGCAATGTATTGGAAATCTGGTGTAGAGATATGGGCAAATGTACTACCAAATAGCATGATGATTGCTAGGGTGACAAGGCAAGACTTTCCAATACCTCTAAGATTAGTTTTGCTGGTGATAGCAGGGTTTAATTGGGGGGTGATGAAAAACTGAAGAACTCAGATCAGTAATCCGCCAGTGGGGAAGGGAAAGATCTTTAATGCAAGTACAAATGACTACCTATGGTTAGCGGTTGACATAGACTGAGCACTGCCGATTATGACCAGTAAGTCTGAGTGGGTAAGGACTGGGACAGAATTAAAGTATAATCTAAGAAAAACAGCAGTGTCAAAGTTTATAAAAGGGGTAGGAGGAAGAGGGGGAGAAGGAACAGAAGAGAAATGGGGTGCTGTGCAGCTTCATCTAGAGATGTTAGAAATGCTAGGTCAGGCAATGACAGAAGCAACGAGGAGGTACATGAACATTAAGCTTTGCCCATAACTCTTTCATCCTTCAAAGAAAAAAAAAATAAGACGGAATTTCTTTCCCTAGACATGATTTTTGTTCATGAGCATTTAAGGTTTTACTGATTGACACTTACAGTTACACTGGCTTTAGGAATTGGGAACCCTGTCATTTTTTTACTTGTTTGTGGTTAGATTGACATTTGAAGTTACAACCATTCAATAGTTGTTCAATCATTAACAAATAATGAGATGCCAGTGATAGCACTGTGCCTTCTTTTTATTTGATATTGACTGTTAAGGTTACAATGGGTTGGGAAATCACAGTTATTGTTTAATGTATTAAGCCCTAATGCTTATATTTACATGTTGTCTTTGCTTTATTGTTCCTTTCATGTAAACAGTCACTGTATGTGGCATTTGAAATGCCACTTACATGTGAGCCTTGTTAAAGGGATGTAAAGGTACCAACCTTGATCATTGAAGCCCAGAGCTGCCATCCTAAGACAAACAGCATTTGGGTAAGACAATAATTAGAAAGACTTAAATTGAAAGCTCAAATAAATTGATTTTCAGGACCCTGATGAATCCATGCATAACAGCTGTGTTAATGATGAAAAATGTTAGAAGTTGGATGGGGAGAAGGGGTGAGAGAGAGAGAGGATGGTCAGAAGCAATGGAAAACTGTATGGTTAGATAATTGCTGCTGGCATGAACTCAGCAAATAAAAATAAAGACTTATAAAAGCAAGTTCAAATAAATCTACAAAAGTATATCAGGGGTACTTTTCTCATATTTTGTTGGAGGGGAAGAAAGAAGGTGCCAAGTGTGGGAAATGTAGAAAACAGGATGCTATGGTTTAATTTAACTGATTTTAATTTAGTTATTTGTGACCTGGGTAACTGGGTAACCATTTGAAATGTTAGGACTCACTCTCAGAGACTGAATGGATGAAAGATGGGCTTGCATATACTGAGTCTGAAATGATGACAGTTTCTTGGAACACACCCTTTTCACTGAGGTATGGTGGCCTTGGAGTTGGTAAGTATAAGTTTGAGGAGTGTGGGGAGCTTGTTGCCCACATCAGGGGGTACAGGGGGGCCTACCCCCTGCAAAAAAGAAGTTTAAAGGAAGAGAGCAATCTTCAAGATTTGTTCTTTTCCTGGGTTTTCAGTCTTTTTTTTTTTTTTGCTTGTCAGCACTCAGCATTTCAAGTGCAAACATTTCAATAGGGAGTTGGGTAAGTAAACTAACAATTATGGACAGGTTTCTGCCTTGAGGTAGTCCACAGTGGCAAAAACAAATGCAATAGGTATGGACACTTTGGAGTAGCCATTCTATCCTAATGATTTCTGGAAGATGGAAGAAAACCAGCTTAAACAGTGGAAACATAATGTCAAAGGAAAAAACTTCAAAGACCAATTCACGTTAGGTTCAAGCAAGGCACCCTTTATTACTTGCAGCAAGGAGACAAAGCATGTAGGCACAAGGTTTGTCTGAATTACTGGTGATTAGTATGTTATTCTTATACAGTTCTCTTCCTGTCACACAGAAAATGTTACTATTCTATTGTTGACGTAGTTAGACACAGCTTTCTGTATGTTCTACAGAAAATGTTACTAGACTTATTGCTGACTAGGTTAGATTATTTGCTAGCTTGCAAAACATTTTGAGAAAAACAACCTGGCCTTGGGCTTATTTTAGCCCATTTTAACTTTTCAATTCTTCAATTGTACTATTCTAATACATGTGTTACATTTTGTCTAGATTCTAGGTACATTTCTAGCTTTGGTACAAGTAATGCTAACTACGGTTTATACTTTCAAGCATCTATTGTTTTTTTTATCAAAGCTTCTAGCAGCTGCATACTTTCTCATGGCATAAGCAGAAATGAATATCTCTTTGTTAGGTTTCATGACATTAGCAGAAATGAAATGTCTCTTGTTATTTTCATGACATTAGCAGAAATGAAATGCTTCTTGTTAAGTTTCTAATAGCTGTGCAGATTCATGCAGTGTGAACAGATTAAATGTATTAACCCTTTTAAACCTCAAATGCACTAAGCATGCATATTATTATTACACATTTTTCTAACACATACACTGTTAAATTTACCTCCAGTTTTACCTCCCTCAATCACCACCAGTAACTCATCCCCCAGAAATAACCCCAGCATTTCTCCACCAGTAATTACTAGGGAGCAGGTCCTCTCTGCTCTCTCTAAGGCCAAGAACACTATTTAAGTGGGCCCTGATTATATTCAAGGATGCCCGATGAATAACACAATATATGACCTGTCAGGCCCACTAGAACCTCTATTTAACCCTAGCCTTCTGGCAGACTTTGTGCCAAAAGAAGGGAGGACTGCAATGGTTATCCCTCTGCACACTGGGGACTTTCCACAGCCTCAAGGAAATACAGATCCATAAATTCATAAATATGGCTAGTCATAAATGTAATGTCATAAAAAATGACCATGGCTCTGATAAACAATGGCATAGGAAACCTACAGACACTAGACCCTACCCATTTCAGTTTTGTTAATGGCAGGTCATGCCTACTTAACCTGGTGTACTTCAAGAAGGTCACTAAAGCTACGAATGAGGGCAAAGCAGTACACACTGCCAACTTTGATCTAGCCAAGGCATTTGTCACAATACTTCATGCAGGCATTGTAGATAAACTTACAGAATTAGGCATAAGACCATATGTCACTCAATGGATAGCCAGTTGGCTCACTGATAGGATGCAGGAAGTTAAGACAGGGAAATCCAGATCCACATAGAGGTCAGTCAATAGTGGAGTCCCACAGGGATTGGTGCAGTGGCCTCTCCTTTTTGGCAACTACTTCTCTGAAGACAAAACAAATGTTAAGGGCCCCTGGCTGACAAAGTATGCAGACAACTACAAACTAGGTTTGGTCACTGAATCCCCTAAAGACGCAGATGCCCTTAAAGAAGGCCTGACACAGAAAAACAACTGGTACCAGGGTCAATGTGAAAAAACTGCATAATAATAATAATAGTACACATTGGAAAGATGTCCACCCCTGGAAATTACCACATTGATAATACACTCATAAAAGTGGTCAGGGATCTAAGAATGCATGTTGACAGTAACTTGACCTTTGACCACCATGTGTCTACTGTGATGAAAAAAAATCATTCCACTTTGCACAACTTATAACTAAGGACAAGGCATCCAGGTCCAAGGAGTTCATTGTTCCACTGTACGTGGGTCTCATCAGATGAGTCGTCAACTACACCGTACCCTTCAACATATATCTGACCAGGCACTTGCAACAGTTTGAGACACCACAACTTTTACTGACAAAAAGACTAGAGGGAGTAGACAACAAGTTCTGTGAAAACCATCTAAAAGTACTGTACCTCCTATAGACTGTTGCATGGCAATCTATGCCTGGCCTACAAGGTATTCTTTGATTCCACACTGATGGATTGTTGCACATCCACAAAACAAATAGCATGAGAAATACCTTTGCTAAGGGACAAAACATTGGCTGTGACATAAACTGGACATATTAGGGGACAGGTAAGTGTCTCAAAGATTACCCCTTCTCTGGAACACGCTTCCCATCCATGTGAAGTAAAGTTCATCTGTAACCCCATTCAAATGTAACTTGGACCAATGAATGGGAAATTGCAAATTTAACCCTGGTGTGGTACCCATGTCCCTAATGAACAGGGACAGCATGTGAATGCTATATATGTACAAACTTATATCATAATAGTAACATTTCTTGGGGTATTGACACATCAGCAATATTTTTTAAATTTGGGTAAGCTTGGCTAGGCTTACAATGGCTCTTGGGAAAATAGCCTAGTAACCACCCATGAAGCTATAACAAAAAGAATGTGCAATCCCCACCAAGACAGTGAGCAAAAATCAAGATTTAAGCCTAGATCCTGCAAATATCTTAAACACTGAGTCACATGTCTAATCCTATATACTTTGGGAGGGTGCATGGGAAGAAGACTGTGGGGAAAATAGTGTGGGAATGGAAACACTTACTAGACAAACATAGAGAATATGTAGAGGCTGTGCTTATTTAGTCTCAACAAGAAGGACGGAGACTAGAATAAAGGTAGAAGGGGGAGGGAGTAATAGTAGCATTATATACCTCAGTCAGCAGCTATAGAACATAGACTTGGAAAGGAAGAAAAATAAACACCAAATTGGACTGTGAGATGACTGAGAGCTTTGGAAAATTGAGCACTGGGGCAATCTGGAAGGTAAAAAAAAAAGACAAATTCAAAGAGTCAGATGAGTAATGATATAGAATGAGATGGGTAGTTAATATGGAACAGACATTTCCGAAAGATAAGAGAGAGAATGGAAAAGTCACTAGTGAGAAAGGCATAAGGATGAAGAAAAGTGATGTGAAGGACTGATGTAAGAAAGAAATGACAAGGAGGACTACATCATATCTAGCTATTAAAAGGTAACGATTTGGGATTAGAGTATAGAGTTTGTGGGGAAAGGGAAGAGTATGGAAAAAAGGAAGATGAATGGTAAAAGGAAATTAGAAAAGAATTGGATTGTAAAACACTGCTACAGGAGTTAGAAAAGGGAATGAAGAAACATAGTCTGGAAAAGAAAACATAGAAAACAGGGAAAGGGTGCAAAGCAATGACATTTAGGAAAGACATGTAAAGAGAAGAGATCACAGAAATTTTGAAAGAGGAAGAATAAGGAACTGCAATGTGCAGCAACTGTTTAAAAAGGAAAATGCATGGAGAAAATATAAAATGGGGAGAAAATACTGGAGGAGTTCAACCTGAAAAGGGGAAATGGTAGAAGTGGTCGCCATCAGAGGGACTCATAAAGAAACAGAGAATACTGGAGGGTTGGAGAAATAGCCACTGGAAGATGAGAAGTGGCTGAAGTTGCAGACAACATAGTGTATAGTTTGGTGGGGGGCATTTAGTGGACTGTTGCATATGGAGATGCTGGAGTAGAGGCATAAGAAGGGCATCAAGGCATTAAAAAAAATTGGGAGAAGAATATTCAAAACTGAAATTCTGGTGAATGTATATGCTTATAGTCAGATAAAACAATCAGTAAGATCCAGAGCTGCCAACCTAAATATAAGCAAGTAGTAGATGAGCAAAACAATAATTTACCTTCTGGGCTTTAAACTTGTCATGATGAAGGGACTTATGAACCAGAATGAAGCTATGAACTATAGTGTGAAACACCATCGAAGATGGGCAGGTCATGGCAGATAGAGCAGATCAAGTATATACATGAAAGTAAATATAAAGGAAATCCACTCCAATAATCTTTTTCAATAAAATTCTGTGGATAAAAGTAACTAGAAATATGGTGAAATGGTGATGGAAGAACAGGCCTTCAGGTCTGAAGGTGCCTAATATATTACTGGGTAAGAGCAGTCAACACACAGAACTAGTGATATAGGTTCTGGCATGGATGGATTAAAACTGATAGGTTGTCTATCTGCTAAGGAACCTAAAGACAATAGGAAACAGTCTAATGCTGTGAAAAACTATATACTACTGGTACCTAGACTTTAAAAACTATTAACCAAGGTAAATTTGATGTGGCTAAAACATCAACATCTTGGAAATGAAAAAAGCAAAAAGAACTGGAATGAGTAATTTGATTATTATTATTATCAGGTATACTGTGGACAATAATCTTCAGAAGAAATAGAATATTTCTAGAGTCAACAAAAGGATGTCAAAATAAGTGTGTGGCTAACACTCCTCCTCAAAAAACAATGTTGGAAAAATCTTAGCCATGCTTCAAAGCAAACCATCCAGCATAACAGTGATACAAGTTTAAGCTCCAGTTACAGATGCTGAAGAGGAGGAAGTCGACCAGTTTAATGAGGATCTGCAGCACCTTCTGGATTTACTATCCCAATGGTATTATTTTCATTCTAAGTGGATAGAATGCTAAAACTGATAGCAACAAACAACTTGAAAAAACTTTGTAATAAAGAATTAACTAGTATTTAGACTAGTTGATAATTTACTGGCCAGAAGCAAACCCTCTTTTTCAACAACCTAGGAGATAACTTTAAAACATGGCTAGCACCAGAAGGTCAATAGTAAAATCAGATTGGCAGTAGAATTTGCAGTCCAAGATGGAAGAGTGACATTACAGTCAGCAAAAATAAGACATGGATCTGACTGCTTCTTAGTCCATCAGTTTCTCATTGCAAAGGTTCTAATTCATTTTAATAGAGCAGGAAAAGTCTGCAGGCCAACTGGTTAACAGCTCAACAATGTTAATTTGGGAATATGTACAGGTGATGAAGAACAGATTTAAGGGATTAGACTTGGTAGATAAAGTACCTAAAGAATTATATATAAAAGTTTGTAATATTGTTTAGGAGGCAGTACTGAAAAATATTCCAAACATAATTCTCTTTGTAATCTAATGGAGAGATTACAGCACTGAATGTCTATGTACTGTAAAATAATAAAAGTTCTTTACCCTTTCTATCATCATTTGTAACACAATTTTGTGTTTTAAGTATGGTGTTTTTTTTTTATCTATTAGCATAGCATTTGGTCATCTTCTTTCTAGAAATTATACTGTTGAACTTTATTCATAACTTGCCAGCAAATATGTAAACGACAACAATGGGCATTGGATTGGAAAAGGTCGATTTATATTCCAATCCTAAAAAAATGCAATGCTAAAGAGCATTCAGATTATCGAACAACCACATTTATTTCACGTGCTAGCAAGGTAATGCTTAAGATCTGGAAAGCTAGATTCCAGCAATATAGAAACTGAAAAATGACAGATGAATATCTGGTTTTAGAAAAAGCAAACACACCAGAGATCAAATTGTCAGCTGCTGCTGGATCATAGAGAAAGCAAGGGAGTTACAGAAAAAATATTCACATATACTTTTTTCATTATACTAAAGCATTTAACTATGTGAACTATAATAAAGGTTGGCAAAGTTCTTACAGAAATGGGGATACATCACATTATTTCCCTCAGAGTAATATGTTTGCAGGCCAAAAAACAACTGCTAGAAAGAATATGAGTAAATGGTTCAATATCGGGAAAGGAATGAGTCCGTGCTGTATATTGTTAGTCTAGTTGTTTAGTATATATCCTGAATGTGTCATGTGACATGATGGATTAAATAAAACAGATGTGAAATCAAAATTACCAGGAGAAATACTAGCATCCTCAAATATGCAGAGGATACCACTTTAATATTACTGCTGTATATGAATCTGAATTTAACTGGGCAACAGTGAATGTTTAAGTCCATTTATAATTCTATTGATACAAACTTAGTCTAGAAGCAGTTTCTAAAGTAATAGGTGAAAGTCTACATGTTAGTTTTACTTTGAATTTATTACATTTTTCTTTGACAGATAAGTGATCCCAGAGGTGAAGGATACATTGAGATATGAGTCTATCACACCAATGTGTCTAATTTATCGGTTGATGAAGGTGTGGTTATCCCAGTTAAGTATTATATTGACCATTGTTTTCTATGAAAGAATGCGAGGGAAAGGAGGGTTAAATATTTTATCTCTTGGAAAGCTAGATGCAGACACCAACAGAGGAGTCTATCAGAGACAGAATGAAAAGAGAATGCTGCCAGTCTATCCAGATAACTAATGGCCTTGAGGTCATTGGTGTTTTTTTAGGAATTTCTGAAGTTTCTCAAGTTGAGTGATCTACCTAGACAAGTACATACCAGAAGGGACATTGTTTTTAAAATAAGTCTGGTGAGATATGAGTAAGGGGAATACAGTTTTCCCTGTAGCTAGAGACTATAAATTTGGAAATTAAGTGCAGAGCCATGATGGTCAAAAGATAAATAATTATCAACAAGGGTGCCTAGATCCCTGATGAAAATGTTTGATTGGTGTATCGCCTATATTTGTATATTTCATGTTTGTTTACCAGGATAGTTTAACTGGGCAGTTGCTCTTTTTCAGTGGAGGCCTGGTGGGAAAAGCCCCAACAGTTACAAGTATGAGACAATGAACAAAAATGAGAAGGAAGCATATACAGAGAAATATACCACTGAAGTTGTCAGACACAGAGTATAAATATGTTAGCATAGAATATACAGTTGTTGGAAATTCAATGATTCACAAGTTATACAGCAGAAAAACATTCACAGTATGCACAATGTAGATAGAAATATATTTTTACAAAAAGTACATATTTACAGGATTTTCTTCAAGTATGGTGATTAATAACAATATACAGAGGGGAAAGGTGTTATGTAGTAGGACAATGTTTAGCCAGGAGTTAGACAAGTGCATCACCAGGAGTTAGGTGAATCTTGAGATGTATTTTGAATTGAGAGCGGTTAAAGATAGTTACTGAGTTCTGTGGGATCGAATTCCAGCTTCTAGAGATTTGACTGGAATAGAGAGAATCTCCATGGTTATTGTTTGCCTTAATGACTCACAATATGAATTTATTAGAAGATCTTAGTTGTCTTTTGTTAGTTTGTGGTTGAAGTAAGTTGTAAAGTGCTAGATATTTTTCTGGTTGGTATACTATTCTATGGGCAATTGTTAATTGAGTTTGTGTTAGGAGATCAGGTAATTCAAGCCAGTTTAGTTGTTGTAAGGCAGTACAGTGATGGCATCTATATGGAGAATTTGTGGCAACTTTGGCAATCTTGTTATAGCAGGCTTCTAGTTTAAAAGAAAAAGTCAAAGAAACAAGAACAGTGCACAGGGAAACCAGGCAGGATACAAAATGCAAAACAGTAGTAAAAAAATATAAAAGCCTAGAAACGTTGAGGTAAAATGCAGAGTTTATTCCAAACAGAAAAAAAATCCCAAAGCTTTCGGGATCAACCCTTCATCAGTGTGTAAAAAAGAATCAAATGCCTTCATTTAAATAGTAAATTCAAACCATAGAACTAATCATGTGACATAGGTGTATTAAGCACTTCAGTTTAAAGACACATATGCAGATAAAATGTTACTGAAAGTCAGTATAGTCATAAAATAAGTAAAACATTTAACTAAGACCCATCCACACAAGATGTTATTTCAAAGTTAACTGTCTTCTTTTTAAAATCGGTTTAATACTTACTGCTGCATTTAAACCTGGAAAACAATCAGCTTCTAAAAGTGTGATCCATGAGTATTCACATACTTCTAACTCATTATTAAGATAGCCCCCCCTTTTTCTTCTGTCTGATGTCAATCACTCTAAAGTTAAATGTATTTCCTTTCTCCCTGACATGCTTACCTAAAGCATTAGTTGCTACCTCTACGTATTTCAGATTTGTGTTCAATAATTTTGTCCTTCAACCTTCTTGTGCATATCCCTATATAGAATACTTGGCACACCTTACAGCATGCCATATACACAATGGCAGCAGTATTGCAAGTTGCAAAACACCTTAAAGTATATTTCTTCTTAGTGCTAAGATGTATAAATTCACAACTTGTATTTATATCATCACAGCATATGCAATTATAACAAGGAAATGTACCGTTTTCTACATTTTATTATTTTTAAAATCCTTATAGAATAATCTTTGTTTCAAATTCAGTCATGTACGATATGAGAACATGGGGGCCTCTCCAACTATTCTGATTATCTCAGGCATGTTTTTACAACTTCCCCAATTGTTTCTAATAATATTCTTAACACCCACTGATCTATGATTATATGTTGTGACATAGCATATGTTATTATTTTTTTAATAAAATTATGACCAGAACTAACATGGCTAGTATTACTAGAAAAGTGGGTTCCCGCTTTGCCTATTCTTTCCATAATAACTTAATCTGCTGTACATTTTAATAATGACTTATTATAACAGGCTTTGGATTTTTTTACTACTTCTAGTTTTAATAGCTCAGTTTTTTCAGATTGGTGAAAGTAGCAGAGGCATAAAAGATGGTAGAAAACAGATGGGATCTAGGAATATGTTTTCTTGTGGTATCTGTGAGGTATGGTTTAATTCCGTAAAGAGAGTTTAGTTTAATGTGAACTTCTTTATGGTTAGTGATATATGCATGTCAGATTTCAGGTTTTTATCTATTGTAACACCAAGTAACTTAATGTGTGATACAGATTCTACCTTAGAATTGTCAGAGGAATAGATTTGGAGGGGGGATTGTAGATCTTGGAGTTTATTAGTAAAAATCATGAGTTTAGTTTTTTTAGGGTTTAGGATTAACTGGGAGTCAGAGAGTCACGACTGGAGTTGTGGAAGATTGCTGGGTAATTTCTTGTAGTTAACGCATTACAGCCGAGTGACGTCTCCAGGCGTTTCTGCAGTTACTGCCTACTGCACCTCTGGGCGTCAAATATTGCATGTTCATATTTGCATTCATAATTCCAAAACCATGCTACATACAAGGTATCAGAATATTTTATCTTGAAGCATACATGATGGCAAACACAACTGTATTGCTATATGGCCTCTGTCAATGACTGTTTGTTAGAACTCTAATGTAATAACTTCATTTTTAAAGGCTGAAGCCACACCCACTGGGAGTTAAAGGTACACACTCCAAAGGGCTGTACTGGAGGGAGTGAGGGGGTGGCACAGATGAGTATGGAGTCATTTGTGTATTGTATAATTGTGGGAAAGTTGGTGGCAGCATCCAGCTTATTGGTAAAGATGTTAAATAGTAGTGGGCCAAGAAAAGGACCTTATGGTACTCCTATTGTGATAGATAATAGTGAGGAGAGTTCATTTTGCTATTTTACGGCTTGTTTATGGTGTGTTAAATAGTTGTGGAACCATGTGAGGACAGAGTTGCTTATTCTAAGAGATTGAAGCTCGTTTAGTAGTTTTTGATGAGAGATGGTGTCAAATGCTTTTGACATGTCTAGGAATATTGAAGAGAGTAGTTGACCATTGTTTCTGAGTTGGTTAATGGTATTTGTGAAACTTATAAGAGCTGTAGCAGTACTGTGGTAAGGTCAAAAGCCATGTTGGGAATTAGTGAGAAGACTATTGGGTAAAAGGTAGTTTATGAACTGGGAATGTATGCATTTTTCTAGGATTTTAGATAGGAGAGATAATACTGCAATTGGTCTGTAATTAGATATGTGTGTACAGTTCCCTCCCTTATGAAGAGGAAATATGTAGAAATTTTCCAGATTTTGGAAACATACTGTTCATTTATGGAGTGAGTGATCAAAATGGAGACTGGATAGGCTATTGTATTAACAGCTATCTTAAGGTATTCAGAAGGTAGATTGTCAGCAGCAAGAGAGGTAGGTTTAAGTTTACATAGCATCTTTTTTATGGTACTGGTTTGAATGCAGGTGAGGGAAAAGGTGTTAGATGTTGTGTTGAAAACTAGGGGAATGGTTAGAGGTGTATTACAGGAAGTTTTAGTTAGACTTAATATGGAGTCTGTGAAATAAGTATTGAACTGAGTGGCTATACTATCAGAATTATTTGTGCTAGTAGTATTTGGAGTCACAGTTTGACAAGGTTTTAGTAGATGATTTATAGTGGCCCAGAATATTTGGGGATGTTCTTGTATTTTTGTGAGGGTACAATATAGCAGATATTTTTGTCATCTGTTTCTTAGATTTGTTTCTAAGTTGTTGATAAATGTCAAAAGTAGCTTGATTTTGATTGGACTGGGATTGAGCCCATGCTTTATCCCTAGTTCTAAAAATAGCTTGGTTTCTTTGGTTAGTCAGGGAGCATAGTTTGTTTTTACTTTTATAGTTCTTATTGGTGTATGGCTGTTCAATATATTTAACAATGTATTGTTGAAATAGGCTACAGCTGTGTCTAGTGGGGGTGTTGAGACTGAAGTCCAGTCACATTGTTGCAGGGCTGATATGAATGATTGTTGTGAGAAGTTCTTTTTATTACAAATTTGTTTAATATATAATGCTTTTGAAGAAGCGTAGATATTGTCTTAGTGAGTGGATGAGTTGTCACTAATACTATCTGGGAGGCAACCTGAGTACTTAACTACTGATGGTTAGTTTGTTAAGATCCAATCTAGTGTCAACTGGCTGTTTTTTTTAGCTACTCTGATTGGGGTTTTTATCAACTGGATGAATCCATAAAGATTCATGAAATTTGAGGGAGTGTCTGATTTATAGGTCAGCCAGTCTATGTTTACTGTTTCTTGAGAAAATGATGTGGACAATCAGTGCAGAAGGTCCTCAATGATATTAGGATTATTTCCAGGTGAAATGTAAATTGCCATAAATATTATAGATTTGTTGAGGTTTATTTCAAGTCTAGTAAACAGCATCTCTGCATTGTTGAGTATTGGTGGGTTTAGATCTAGATGTTTAGTTTTAGAGTGTTTTTATAAATGATTGCTATGCCTCCACCGCATTTGTTTGGTCTGTCAGCCTACGGATGCTGTAGCCTTGGGGTAATATTTCATTGTTAGTTAGCTCAGGTTTTAGCCAGGTTTCAGTTAAAACAGCTATATCTGGTGAGTAGATAGAAAGGGATGCATGGAATTCTTATATTTTATTTGCAAGGCTCCTAAGGTTCATATTTAGTAATAGGAGGTTTGATGAAGTATAGGTGAGCAAAGTAGTAGTATTCTTTGCATTTAGAATATATGAAAAGTTTGTTCTAAGTTGATTTGTGTAGGGGCCTATGCTTGGGTGGATGCCTCCACTCAGTTTTATGTTTGATTTTAAACATGTGGAAGGCAGTGGATACTTACATATTAATCTATTGATTTTGCTGAGTATTTGGGATAGTCTATTCATGTGAATGTCTGTATGAGAAAAACACAATTTTAGTGGTGCTGAAGAGATTAGGTGCTATGTGGAAGTTTTGGTTTGTAGTATGAGGTGGAACAGGGAAAGTGATAATAGGTAAGGTGTAGACTGTGAAATGGAGGTTATCATAGGATATAATGATAGAAACTACAGAGAGGAGAATTAGCAAGGGCAAGTGAATAAGAAGCATAATGAAAAAACTCCAAGGAAAGGGTGCCACAGAACCAAGAACCAGTAAAATCACAACAGGCACCCAAAGAGGCAGGAGGTAATAATAAAACACAAGCCTGTAGGTGTAAGCAGCAGCAGGTTTAATCGCATAAACGCCACACAATACAAAGCGTTTTCGTCCACCAGACTTCTTTAGATGTCAAATGAATGAATGAAGGCTGTGCCTGCTTATATACCCCCCCTTTCACGAAGAATTGTTGAGTATTTTTGACCGTAGTGGTTTTGATGTCATGAAAGCCCTGATTAAAGAAAATGAAAAGATTATGGGGCAAGTATATCAGGAGATAGAATACATTAATGAAGTAGTGACCAATGATCTTATGTTTTCTGTTGAAAATGAGAAGAGAAAATATTTTATTATTAAGCAACATGTGGAAGAAAAATGTCATGTTATTTTTAAAAGGAAGTGTGGCAAAATAGATAGGGATTTGAGGGATTACAGACAGAAAAAAGCATACCTGTACCCCAAGAATGACAAATTTGGTCAAAAAAATAATTACAATTTTTTTGATAAATCTGGACCACAACACAGTACTTATTCCTCTTCTTTTCCACCAGGGGGACACAATGCCTGGGACTCTATGGACCATAGAGTGATCTACAGTGATTCAGGGATGGGGGAACATCAGGATTCAAACAATACTGAATTCCCTGAACTTAGGAGATCAGATAGGTTAAAGCACAAATCCCCTGTGCAGTATTTTTACAGGGGTCCCCCAAATGGCATGAGATAAATAAGAGTGGTAGCCAGGAAGGGGGAACAGCCAACATGTTGGACCAATGGAGTACTGGGAATATTACTGTGGATGGACCATGTCACACCCTACATAACTTTAAAATGTACAATTACAGCAGTGAGGAGATTGAGAGGAAACATTTTCTTTTATTTTCAAAAGATTTTAAATGTATCCCCTCTACAGGGGGTAATTTACTGGACAGCTTAATAGACTTGAGGATTTTTCTACGGAAAAAGAATTTAGACATTATGTTTCAGGGGCAACAGGATGGTGGTACTAATAGTGGTATTAGAAGACCTAGTACCTATAATCCCCCTATACACCCCCAGCTAAAAAATTTTGAAAGGAAGGTTGAAGAAGAAATCAAGAACGTTTACAGAGGTGGATGGCATGGTAAATTTAACATGACTAGAGAAGAAAAGTTACTTCTCAAATCCATTCAAGAAAACAGATACCTGAGGGTGATGTAACCCAATAAAGATGGAGGGGTGGTCTTCATGGACAGTATTTTGTATTCCAGTAAGATGATGGATATGCTTAATGATACCAATAGGTATGTTAGGGTATCCAAGAATGAGATTAACTTAGCATACCATAAGATTGATTTGGTTTTACAGGACATGCTGAATGACAATTTTATAAACCAGGACACTTTTAAGTGTCTCAGTGTGGACAGACCTCGTATCCCTGCTATTTTTGGGATACCCAAGGTACATAAAAGTTTGGAGGATCCACCCCTGAGACCCATTGTGGCAGCCAATGGCTCTAAAACCCATCCTTTGGCCAAATATTTGGATATAAATTTAAAAGATATTTGGGTTAGGGCCAATGGTATACTTAAAGACTCCTGGGAATTTTTGAGAAGCATTAATAGTAACATGTATTCTGATTCCTTAATATTTGTAACCCTTGATATTCAGGATTTATTTAATGTGATTCCACATTCTACAGGGTCAGAATGGTTCCAGGATGCCATTCACCAACATGGAAAACTTGACCACAATACTTTTCTGGTTTATACAGAGCTGATGGATTTGGTATTGAACTACAACTTTATATTTTTTGAGGGTGAGTTGTTTAAACAGATCCAGGGAGTGGCCATGAGAGCAAGTTGTGCCCCTACTTATTCCAACATTGTGCTCATGGTTTGGGAAGAGAAGTTTGTGTTCCAGTCTGAATATGCACAATATTGGGTATATTACAAACATTACCTGGATGATATTTGCATTTTTTGGAAAGGTAGTATGGAAAAGTTAACAGAATTTATAGACTATCTAAACCATACCACCAATTTTTTGAAATTTACTTCCCATATTACACATGATTATATGAACTTTCTGGACGTCACTATTAAAAAAGATGTCCTAGGGCAGCAGTTTATATCTAATGTATACAGAAAGGAAACCTTTTCTAACTCATACTTATAGTTCACTAGTTCCCATCTGTTTAAACAGAAGAGAAGTATTATCAAGGGACAATTTGTCAGTAGTTGTAGGATGACCTCTTTGGACTCAGACTTCAAAGATGAAAGTCAGAGAGTCAAAGAAATGTTTATATCTAGGAAGTATCCTAACTATTTAATTGATGAGGTATTGGAGGAAGTAAAGAATGGGAGAAAGGATATGTTTGCCCCCATTTTGAGAACAGGCGATACAAGTGTGATAGTACGAATAAATGTGCAGGGTACCACACAACAACCAGGGGTGACATTAACAGGGATGAAATCGAGAAACCTTGGGGGTAATTATGTGATGTTTTATAATCAGAATACCTCTAGGGTTAAAAACATTATTACTCAACATTGGAGCAGGTTTAGGTGTTATTCAGAGTTGGATGTTTTGTTTACCAACACCCTAGGATTCACATACAAAAAAGGCAGGAACCTCAAGGATTTGCTGGAACATAATGGTTCTATTGTTTCATGTAAGAAATTGGGAACCTACAAATGTGAGGCATGTGCCCAATGCCCATATATACTTAGACAGTATTCTGTACACATCCTGTCAGGAGACTATCAGATACAGAGTAGTAGTTTTTTCAATTGTAATAGTGAAGGCTTGATTTATTTAGCCCTATGCAAAACCTGTGGTGCATTTTACATTGGAAAAACTACTCGTAAACTCAGAAGGAGGATTTATGAGCATTTATATGCTATTAGAGTTGAAGACATTAAAAATGCCTTGTTTAAACATACACTGACATGTCCCCAAGCAAAATGGGGCTCTTTGTTGTAGTGAAGATTCAATGTGATGTGAGGGGGGCCCATGGGAAAATAGGATAGAGGTGAGAGAAATATTTTGGAAGTTGTTATTGGAAGCCAATAGATTCCCAGGGCTGAATGAATACATATCCATTGCCCCTATTTTAAAAATGAGAGCTGCAAAACTATAAAATAAGTATATATATTGTTTTGCAAGTTCTTTTTGTTGGTTTTTGATTCAAGTTTATTTATCTGTCCAACACATTGTGATGGTTTTAGTATTTATATATTTATTTTAAAGTTCTTTTTAAAAAAATGTGCATGTTTTTATCTATTTTCATCTGTACTTGTGGCAAGTTGGTAGGTTGTCACGAACATTTTAGTTATAGGATTTAATTGGTGTCAATTAAACAATTGTTTTAATTATTAATTAAATTAGGAGGGGTACATAAGCAGGCACAGCCTTCATTCATTCATTTTACATCTGAAGAAGTCTGGTGGACGAAAACGCTTTGTATTGTGTGGCGTTTATGTGATTAAACCTGCTGCTGCTTACACCTATAAGCATAATGAAAAGTTAAAAGGTGAGAGGTAGATGCTATATATGGGATATATTAGCTAAAGAGAAGATGTTTTAGATACAGTAGATATAATTTTGGAATAGGCAACTTGTGGCAGTGTCTTTGCAAATATGAAGGAGTATTAGGGAAGGGTTAGGTGGAGATTAATATAAAAAGGTGGAGGAGGGTGAGATTGATTAGGTGGGAAAGGCTTATAAGGTAGGGAGGTTGTGAATGGTAGAGTGTAAGTAATGGGAGTGGCTAGTTCAAGCTTAAATGTAGGTGTAATTGGGTGGTTAGAAATTGGGGGTAGGGTAGGGGAGTGGAGAGACCCAAATGGAGCTAGGTCGAATTGTGCAGGAAGACCCAGTTGAAGGTGTGAGAAGATAAAACAAAAACAGTCAGTTTGGGTGGAAGTAAGGGTAAGTTACTTCTCACTGCTAGCACCAAAATATAATGTGCTAAAATGTTACATCACCCAGACAAAGTGTGAAAGTCCTAGCTATAAAGGAAACTTATTACTATGACTTTTCTCCAGTAAGGGGGAATCCGGATTTGTTTGAGGTTATGGTTAAACAACTGCAATATAAGCAGAAAAATAAATCTTTAAGCATAATATATATCTCCTGTATAAATCTAGTGGTATCATGTCTGGTAATGTTGCCATGACACTCTTCATATCTGAAACTGTCAACTCTAACTCCTCTTCATTAATGTCATTTATTAGAATGGTACTCATATTTTTATTTAAATAAGATAATAATATTTTCTTCATGTAAGATGCCCTGAGATCTAACCCATCCTTTGGGACATGAATCTCACTGTAGAGCTCAGAGTAATAGCTGTGGAAAAAAATCAAGAATCTCACTAAGATTGTATGTCATTGGACCAGAGGCCTTTATAAGACATTGGTAAATAGGTTATGGACATATTTTTAATATATACTTTACTAACAGATTTTAACAGGTTGATACAGGATAATTTAAAATACCAGGAATCCTTGATGTAGGTGTATATCCTGATGGATCAAGAAAAGTGATAGAATGAAGTTTGCTAACTGTTTTAGTGCATGCAAAAGTACAATGAGAAATAGAATATTCTTTTTACTTAGTACAGAGAACCTGACTATTGGGACGCTTCTTTTTGATAAGGACTAATACACCATTTGCCCTCCATTTATTAACAATGTAGTTACCTTGTCTTTAGTTATATGCTTATAAGTATTTTTGTATTTCCTGTTTTTATTGAAAATCATCATGCATACTGCGGTGGTGGTGCTGCGGTAGTGTTGTGGCCTCACAGTAAGACTTTGTCCTGTTTGATTCTCAGCTAAAGCATCTTCTGTGTGGAGACATGCGTGAATGGGTGTACCTTCATTGAAGGTTGTGCATCAGGGCTGGCAACTCGGCATGTAAAAATCTACTGCCAATCATTAGCGGACCTGAGTTCCGCTGTGGCGACCCCTAACCGGGAAAAGCCTAAAGACACAACAACATTGAAAATCATCATGCAATATGCCTACTTGCAAGCTATGTGAAAATGTTGCCCAACATCTATGAGAATAAAGCTGCTGTTTCACTCAAAAATCTTCTGACTATACTGATTTTATAACAGCCTTAACCGTGACATTTATAATATGCTTCTCCATGTTTTAAGATCTCAATGTATATGTCAGGCATTTTAAATTACAGGGTAAAGCATCAAAATTGAAAATTTTTAAAGCAGATTACACCTGTTCTGTCTTGTATTATGAAATCTTAGGATGTCTTCTCTACATTTACTATACAGCTCTTCCAAAACAATTTGAACCTCTATTTTCCACTTTTCCAGTTGTAAAACCTTACCCAATAGCTGACTTATGTTTCTTCTATTCATTCTAATCTTCTTCTTCTTCTTCTTCTTTTAGCTTTTCCCAGTTAGGGGTCACCACAGCGGATCATCTGTCTGCTCATGATTGGCAGTGGAGTTTTACGGTGTCGAGTTGCCAGCCCGGTGCCCAACCTTCCACAGAGGGCACACACATGCACACCTAGGGCCAATTTAGAGCGTCCAATTCACCTATTGCATGTCTTTGGGATGTGGGAGGAAACCAGAGCACCTGGAGGAAACCCATGCGACCACAGGGATGACATGCAGACTCCGCACAGAAGGCACCCCAGCTGAGAATCGAACGAGAGAACCTCTTGCTGTGAGGTGGCAATGCTAACCACTGCACCACCATGGCCGCCCTTTGACAAAGTATATTAAATCCCTTTAAAATCACTTATTTTACATAAGAAACTATTAACTTTCCAATGGGTTTCAAAACCTCTAGTATAGTTCTGGGGAGCTACCATACAATTTTCACATATAAAAGTAATCCTGTGTGCAGATAAGTTTATTCAGTCTGGCTGCTGACCCATGCTTTGGCAAGTAATATGGATATGCTTTCCATTCTCCTAGAAAATCCTTATGAGCAACTGGCATGCCCATAATCATAGATATTTTTCAAAACATTTACCACATTTGGGCAAATAAAACATTCTTGGACCATCTTTAACCTAATGTGTAGAAGCAACTATGTTACAATCACCTGCTCATATTCCTGACCCTACCTGGAATGTAGTTCACCTCCTTAGCATTTGAAAAAAAATATGGATTGTAGTACCTGGGATAATATAAAGATATAGTGTGTCCTGCCTTTACACATCATAAACATGGCCTTATTATCAAATTCAGTAAAAAGGGTTCAAATGGTAGGGTATTTTTGCAAAGGTTGCAACCCCTCATCTTCTTTGCCCTGGATATGAAGTAAAGTTGAACAATTTAAATAATGATATTTCCAATGATAAATGTGGTAAATCAACCAAATGTCTTCTCTGCACTAATAGCAGTAATAACAGATCCATGTGTAACTTCTTCAAAGTATAGTGATGATTTCTTATCTTTTATTGGGCATACCAGCAGGTTTACATTCCATACAAGAATTTTCACAAGGCACACAGAATCATGTCAGATTTATGTAGGCTCATTACAGCATTCAGGTGATCCAATAGGCAGGACCGTGCTCATTATTTTCATCAGACATAACAATTTTATTAGCTCTATATATATATATATATATATATATATATATATATATATATATACATACATATATATATATATATATATATATATATATACATATATATATATATATATATATATATATATATATATATTTATATATATATATATTTATATATATAAAAGAACTGATTATCTTTAAGTTGCTTGTTACTAACATACTAACAACACATGCAAACATTGAAACATACAAACCAAATGCCCTAAACACTTTAATAAAGAGCTTAACTATATACATAGATATTGACCCTTTATGGTGAAGGCAATATGCCTATTTTAAGGCTGATTTTAATATAATGAATAACTGGCTTAAAAAGACAGTAAGAGGAAATAACAGATCTCCTACTTCCTGATTAAAACAGCAATATACAGGCATTCCGTCCCACCTTCCTTCCCATAGCCCTAAGCATAATAGAATAAAAGATGTTTCAGCCCCACCTGAAAAGGAAGCAAGACAGATAAATTGGACGAGAAAAAATAACGCATCACTAAATGAAAATATAGAAAAATTAGTTGTCTTAGTAAAGCATTAAACTCTAGTCCATAGTCTTACATAATATTTAAACTGCACTTTCACTTTCTTTTGTCACCAATGCTAAAGACATTATAAGCAATATAGAGAAATATGATTTTGTCTCTGATCATAACCAAATTATTATTTGTTTGAGACATGGACATCAAAAATGAAGTGAAGTTCAGGATGTGAATCTTGACATCCATCACAGAAACACATAAGTTATAACCAGTGAGACCTGATAATAATTATTTGCAGTTCATGAAGCTTTGCAAGAGTGCAAAATGTTTTAAAGCCTTGAAAGTTGTAAAATGTAGCACTGCCCTACAGACAACAGGCAGATGTGAAATATCCACCTGAAGAACTAATTGCTTTAAAATCTATTAGATGCTTCACTCTGCTATACTCTTTCATAAAAGGATGGCAGAGCAAAGAATCTACAGCTTTTAAAGCTGTTATACTTCGTACCATTGTTTTGTGGTGGCCAGCACTGGCTATTGTTATGCTCTAGTATGACACTAGTGCTTAACATACTTAGAATTGCTTAACAAAAGTTTGTTTAAGCACTTTTCTGATGCCCGCAAATTGCTTAACAAGTCTGCATTTTACCTCAATTTCAGAGCTCAATCACAGTACAACATGCACTGCAATAAAGATAAGAGCCCTACACAAAATTATAAGGGGGGATGGCAATGTAGCATTTTTCTCTGCAGACTGATCCCTTCCCAATTCTAATAAAATGGCATTAAAGACTTCTCTAAAAAACATGTCCTCCTAATAACTTAATGGCAACATAAGGCACTTAGTGTGATCTTAATCTAACAAAGTTAATATAGCAATCAGATAAAATTCTTTCTTGCAAAGATGCAGATCTGTGTTTTTCTGGAGTCTCCTGAGGTAAACTGGATATGGATTTGTTCTTTACATCCACAGGTTAAGGTCTTTTTGCCATAAAGTGATCTCAGACAATGTTAACTCATATTGACTGGCCAAAGATGTGTTTCTGGTTGGACGTTCCTGTTTAAATCCAGTATCAACTTCCTCCAGGGTAGTTAATCCAGTTAGGCAAAGGAATGTGGTGGCTATATCCAGCATGTTTTCCATTTGAATAGCCTGCATAATCTTATTCAAGGTTGAAATGCACATCTCTTTTTGTAGGTTTCTGCACAAAAATAATCATCACAGTGCACCCATCAGTCCTTTATCTTAATTTTTTTCCAAAGGCACTACATGGATGATAGTACCATTTATTTTAAGGAGTATTCTTCAAACCTCATTAGAACAGATCTTGAAAATTTAGCTTTGAGAAACTGGGATTCAAATAGCAGGCGTGCTTGTTCTATTTTAGGTCCATTCAGAAATCTTAAAAGCAAGTAAGCCTGGACAGTGTGCCCCTCTATGTTCTCTAGATTCTTACATCTGGCTCTGTATTCAACAGCCATTCGCCTTGCCTCAAACAGTCCATCCTTGATTCTGTTGCTGTTAAATTGATTTCTGCCAGCATAGTATCCATCTCAAATAAGTGGTCTGATTAAATCATTAATGTTAATGTATGAAATCACACCTGATAATTTTCCATATAGCCCTGTACCCTATTATTAATTTTTTGAACCTCAGATATAATTAATTGAAAACTGTGATGAATTCCCAACCACTCTGGCTTGAGAAATTTCACTATCTGATGACAGAATGGATGTAAGGTAAGAATTCAGTAGCTGCTCACCACATGGCTCCATATTTAGAATTATAACTTGTCTTGTCTTAATTATTTTTTTTTAAATCTTTGAAATAAAGGTTTCTCAGCAATAATCTAGATGCTGCACAGATAGCTTAGTATACCACAAAAGTAAGGTATTCTTCTTAATGGTAAGTAAGGAAAACTTAGAAAAGAATGTGTGGAGAGAGTTCTAAGGATTTAAGTGTTCATGCTTGACAGCTTCGACCAGAAATCCAATAGTTTTATAAAGATATAGATATAGATATAAGCACCCAGTAGGATTGAACATTCATAATATCAAGTGTTTTTCCTGAAGAAGTGATAGACTATTCATTTGATTGATTCTGCTGGCAGCACTTTGTGGGAGTTCACTTAACAGCTGGGAATGAGAATTTGCCCTTTATTGACTGTTTTGACTGTTGTTTGATCTTGTAATTGGTATATATATATATATATATATATATATATATATATATATATATATATATATATGTGTGTGTGTGTGTGTGTGTGTGTGTGTATAAAATAAGCAGGGAGTGAGGGTCATAGCCCCACATAGGGAGGTGCAGGGGGTTTGCCTCCTCTTCCAAAATATGAATTTTATAAGGGGTTCAAAATGTTGTCATACAATCATGTGGGATCAATGTTTTGCCTTTTGGTATTTGCTTACTTCAATATTTCGAAGTACATCCATATATATATATATATATATATATATATATATATATATATATATATATATATAGTTTCTTGAAAAAATATGCCAATGGGATGGCTAAAAGTAAGTAGGAGTTGAAACGCCTGCTGACAAAAGTGAAAGGAGGGAAGCACAAAATCTGGCATGCTACTCAGAAAAAAATAGCATTATGTTATCTTGTATCATTTCCTTGGAAAAAGATGGAGAAGAGATGTAGGTAGTGACAGACTTTATTTTTCTGAGTTGAAAGATATCTGCAGATGGTGCCTGCAGCCATGAAAACAACAGATGGTTGCTTCTTGGGAGGAAAGCTGTGGCAAATCTGGATAAAGAGTAAATATATCATATTGTCCAATAAAAGTTTTTATAGACAAAGCTATGATTTTCCTGTAAATAACACATGGTTCTAAGAGTTAGACTATAAGAAAGGTCGAGCACCAGAAAACTAATTCTTTGAACTGTAGTTTTGGAGAAAACATTTGAGAATTCTATGGACTATAAAAAGCTCAAATCAGTCAAATAGTGAAATTAATAAAGGCAGACTATCCACTGGCAGGTCTGATAGTGCAAGTAAAACTAAAATTCTTTGATCACACAATGGAAACACAGAGAGGGAGGACAAGACACTGATGCTTGGAAAGATTGCAGGCAAAAGAAGAAGGAGCAGCAGATGTTAAGATGGATAAACAGCATTACCGAATTAATGAATATGAATTTGTAAAAAATGTAAACAAGTAGTTGGTGAACTAAAGTCCTTGTAGTCAAAAAGAGGCAGAGTTAGGGTTGGGAGCATACCTGTCAACTGTACAGATTTTTGCAAACTGTCCAGATTTTTGCCTCATATTTTTGGTCTGTCCCTCGTAAAATTTTTGGTTTTCTGGCAAATCACTGAGGACTAAAGTCACTAAATAATTAAATTAATTTTCATTACAGACTTTATATCATTCAGAAAATGCATGCTAATACAAAATCTGCCATTCTAGCAACTAATAAGAGCAATATTTAAAATCTGTCCCTATTTTTGAGCCTTTGCCCTCCCACAATGTTAGGCTTTGTCCAGATTTCTTGCACTAAGAGGTTGAGAGGTATGGTTGGGAGTGCTCTAGGTGAGATCGGAAGAATTTAGAAAAAAATCAGGACTTTAATGTAATTGAAAGAGGACTGAGCAAGTGAGAACTGGAACATTTTGTTGTGAAATTAAAAGAGTTAAAACCTGGAAAGACAAAGTTAAGTATCTGGGTGTCAAAGCTTGTAGAACTTTAGGTCAGAAAGTACAGAAAAAGTATACAGAGTTATTGACCCAAGTTAATGGTTGATTGAGTAGATGGTTTAGTAAATCTAATGGCTTCCTGCTGAAATATCAGCACTCTACATGCCACGTGCCAACACATTGAAAAAGTATGAAAATGCAAGATAAGAGCAAATCTCAAACATCACTCTTCTTTATTGTTTATTGCAGGCAGCAAGAGCCTCTGCACACTTGGATATGGGGATCAAACCCCTCACTCCCCCCCAAAAAAGCTTATATATATATATATATATATATACATATATATATATATATATATATATATATATATATATATATATATATATATATATGTATATATATATATTAACTCTGAGATCACCATACCTCTGATATGGTGCAGATGATTAGACCTCTGAGGGTACTAGATATTTTAGGCAACTTTCACATGGGGAAGATACAAAGTGGGTTCAAAAGATACAGACAGGAAGGCTAGCAGAATAGCAAAAGAAATATTAAGACTGGGGAGAACATGGGAAGGATGAGGAATGCCTAACTTCAAGGTATATCTGCAGGCAGTGATGTTAATGTTTGCACTAGGAGCTGAGGAAGGCCAGGAAGGGGAGGGAGAGAAGGAAGAGAAGTGGAAGAGCATTAGGTTAAGGAGGATTTTGGAGATGTTGGAAGGTAGAAGGATGTAGGCATTTAGGGAGTTCAGATTAATGGGTGCATAGAGTAAACTTAATCTTGAAATACAAGGTAAAACTGGGGAAGAAAGGTGTTAAATAAGGTAGACAATTTGGTATATAGATCGGGGAAAAATTATTACAGATGGAGATTTATAGGCTAGGAGAAGGGATGGACAAATATGGCATAGCAACAGAGGAATGGATACAATTTGTGCAACTGAAATTGGCTGTTAAGGTTTATTTAGTAAGCACTGGTTTAATATAATCAATTCAGGAAGAAGTGATAGATATCACTATTCAAAAAGTAAGAAATATGCAACTATAACAGATAAATGCAAGGTTAGTTGAGAATAGATATGGCCACGGGATGGAGAAATTAAAAAGGAGGTAGGGAACAGTGGAAGGTATAATTATATCTGAAAAGGAATTGAAGGAGGTGTTGAGAAAGTATGATAATTTAAAATCCATGCCTATCATAAGGGATGAGTATATCAGGTAGTTACATAGGTAGTTCAGAACTCACATCCAGTTACAAAGATGTTGAAAGTTGGTGACAGGGAAATGGAGATGTTGAGAGAAAGAGGCAGGAAATCTGCATATGTATTCAGAGTACAGTTTTATTAAAAATACTAATCAAAACTTTCCATTGTTACAGATGATGTGAGATTACAGGGTAGTTGCATGAGAACAACAAAACAGTAGAAGCAGATTTTTTTATATTTTCATCACTATTTTTGGTAAATGAGCTAATCTGACACTGGAGTGTGCCAGTATCACAGACTATAAAGTAAATACTTTTCATTGCACTTTTTGCCTAAGTAGAATCTTGTTATTCTTATAAACACATATTACAATGCAAGGCCCGGAGATGACGCAAGTTGAAAAGAATTGATTTTTTCATATTACTATGATCCTATCAGTATGTATAAACTTTGGAAAATGACCATAGGTGACATTTTACAGTCACCAGTAGTGTAATGCTATTTAAACAACCCTGCGTTATTCTATGTATATTAAGAACTGGTATAATTTCCTATATTTTTGGTCTAGCCACTGTAACAGGCCTTAAGTTAAGGCAGTGTATGTTTTCATTTTAAGTCCATTGTGTTCATATAATTAAGCTCTGTCAGATTCGTATTCTGTCTTGTTTTTTGTTGCAATAATGTTATTAAAAATTAGATTATCAGACCTTCATGCTTTTTGACATGCAAAACCAGCAATAAATCACTTGAGTAGAGTTCTACTGCTGCTGCAGAGACCCACCATCTGTAGAAAGTCACTGCCGACCTGCACCCCCCCCCCCACTGCAGTAAAATGCAATACTTCAGCCATGGCACCTACAGTTCCATCACAGTTACACGCAGTCAGATGCAGTCCCTGAGTTTTAATGCTACCAAATGCAAGATGCATTCAGATGGTTTGTCTGACCCCATCAAAAATTGCTTAAATATATATATGTGTGTGTGTGTGTGTGTGTGTGTGTGTGTGTGTGTGTGTGTGTGTGTGTGTGTGCATGTGCGTGTGCGTGTGTGTGTGTGTGTGTGTGTGTGTGTGTGTGTGTGTGGGTGTAAAATGTATGTATATGTGTGCATGTGTCTATGTGTATGTGTGTCTGAGTGCGTCTACATATGTATGTGTGTGTATCTGTGTGTTTGTATATTTGCAAGTCTGTGAGAGTGCTATATGTATAGGGCAGTTTGATATGTAATACATGAAATAATTGAAATATTTGTAATGTACATTTGGAGAATGAAATTACTTATTGAAATGTTAAACCACAAGGCATAAGCTGTATTATCTAATCCTACTGTTTAGTTGGTTACCTAGTTAGTTAAAATTAATTTCTCCTAGTTATTTTAGTAGGAAATCGTAATAGTGTTGTGTTGAACAGATATTTGTACACTTTCTGGAGGTTTCTATGAAAGGGTTTTCTCTTGGATTGTTTTCTACCATAACTCAGACGTAAATTTTAACTGATATTTATTTAGTTAGTCATTTTCATTCAAAATAAGTTAAATCTCATTTCTTGGACTTTGAGATTTTGCTTAATGAGTGAAAAGGGATTATTTGCTGGGGGTAATTTTTGATTGTACAGGGTCTGAATCTTTTTTTCTGTAAGTATAAATGGGAAAATAAATGATAAATGCTTGATGGCATTAACAGGACAGTGATAAATAAGAATGTCTGCACTGTGTGTTTGATAAATGTATTTGTCATACTCCTTTAAATTAATGTACAGTTTGAGGAAATATTAAATAAATACATTATGTAATATGTTGTATAAATAGACACACATATAAACACGTGCATGTGTGTGCATGCGCATGTGTGTGATTGTGTGCGTGTGTGTGTCTATATGTCTGCGTGTTTTATGTCTGTATGTGTTTGTGTGTGTGTGTTTACTTGTATGCACATCTGAGTGCATGTGTTTCTGGCTCTGGGTCACTGACTGGCAGAAGTAGTTTAGATAAACATTCTACACTATTAACTACAAATGTACTACAAACAAAGAGGTTATATTTAAGAACATACATGGGTTTGTACTCCTTTGGACAAAACCTACAATTGTGTGCTACTGCTTGATTACAGCTGTGTGTAACTGACTAGAAAAAGTTGTGTTGTCCAAAGAAGAATTACTCCTGACCGTATAGAAACTTCACAGTTTTATATGTGACTCTTAAAAGTCTAATGAGGACTGTCTTCAGGACATTATGGAATTTAAAGATTTGCATAGTTATTCAGTATTTAACAGAATACAAGATATTTATTGACCACTTAAAATAACCTGCCATTAAATAGAGTTTGGTACGAGCAGTTTTGTTCCACATCTTTACTTCTGTTAAGAAGAATCCCTCAACAACATTCTGGAGTTTAGTTTAACTATCTGTCTATCTATCTATCTATCTATCTATCTATCTATCTATCTATCTATCTATCTATCAATCTAGCAAGCTCTCTGTCTATTTTTCTACCTCTCTAGCTACTGGTCTGTTTGTTGGTTCTCAAAAAAGAAGATAAGCTTTGTGGCTGAAAGAAATGCATCCAGCCATGATACAGGCAGAAGGTTACTTTTATACTCTAATGAGAGAACAGATGTTTTGAAAATGACAGCCACAAAAATCAGTAATGAATCCCACTGAAACATCAGGGGCTAGCCTAGTATTCGAACATTTACAGATATCAGCTTAAAAAGCTACTTAGCATCCATACAGTCATTAAGTACTTATCTGAGACACCCAAGTGTAGCCATAAAACATTGTTGCCAGATTAAAGAGTTACCCAATTGTTATAGAAAATGACTATTGTTTATTTCTTCAGCAACTCAAATTTTGCTTGTAACTTAAATGAGACAGATACCAAGTAATTTACTTTAGATAAATAGATAAATAATTTTCCTCAATAAGAGACATTTAGTTGCACTGTGGATTTTAACAACTGCTATGACCTTCATACTTCCACAGGTAATTTATTGGTAAAAGTGTGTGTGTGTGTGTGTGTGTGTGTGTGTGTGTGTGTGTGTGTGTGTGTGTGTGTGTGTGTGTGTGTGTGTGCGCGAGCGCGTATGCGCGTGCGTGCACAGGAGTGTTCAAGCATGAGGATGTGTATGTTTAAAGGATAGAATTCAAGAGATATTTGTACTCTCATCCAGTTAATAAATTCTAAAAATAATTTTGGATGTATACAGAGGTCAGATGTTCTCACTGCCAAGGTGGCAAACAATATATAATACAGATGATAAAGTGCCTAAAAATTAATCTTGCAGCTGTCATTGCAGCATCATAAGTCTCCTAATTATTCATTAACATATGAAGTCCACGACGGTCAGGGAAGCAGTAATTTCATTGCTTTCTGTCCTAGTACAGCCATTTTAACAGCTTGTTCATTTCATATGTTTCCGGAATTGTTTTTGTTGCACTTGGCATCTTCATTTATTTGTAAAATTCTGTAGAAAGAGAAGTGAAATGCTTGTGTACCATGAACTCTGTTTTTAGCTGATTGATCACAGAGGCAAAGCCATGAACCAAACTGCAACACATAAATCATTATATGGCATATTTATTTAATCAATATCTCCAGAAAAAATAATGTGTATATACTACATACTTCAAATGGTAACCATATGAGACCACCCAATAAACCTTTCGAAACATGAAGCAGGTCTGTGTTTGTATAAAAAAGGAAGAAAAACAAAATGACAGGTTACCACTATTAAATGAATTGTTACTTTCCAAATTTTTATATTACTCACTGGGGAGTACTTTAATATGTCATCTAGACTGGGTGACCCCATCTGGCAAAGTATTTAATTATACTTACCATATTAATCAAAAGTATTCTTTCCTCCACTGAAAGAATGACTGAAAAATCAATATCCTTGTCAGAATATATAAAACTGTACAAATAACCTGGAGTATGAACATGTTTCACTGTAACATTTTTCGGGGGTGATGATAAAGGCATATGCTTAAACTTTGCATATCCCATAAAAAAGTCTGCAACTCATATGGCCAATGGATTCATTTAGCTTGAATACAGTTTGCTAATATTTAAAGTAAGACATAAATGCACATTCATTTGTCTCAAAAATATGGTGCTATCTATAACATGAACTGATCTTTTGAAGAAGTTACAAGAAGAAGAAGCCAGGATATATAAGGGAATATATATATATATATATATATATATATATATATATATATATATATATACGTGTATATATATATATATATATATATATATATATATATATATATACATATATATATATATATATATATATATATATTTGTGTGTGTGTGTGTGTGTGTGTGTGTGTGTGTATATACATATGTGTGTGAGTATATATATATATATATATATATATATATATATATATATATATATATCTGTGTGTGCATATATGTGTATATGTGTATATCTATATACTATATCTGATGCTTTGGACTCAGAAGGCTCTTTGAAATGAGCAAAAAATCTCAGATGAGCTTTCCTAGTATCCTTTCATGTCCACATCAGGAATATATTATGCTCTTTAACTTATATGCAGAAGAAGATGAAACTGCAGAAAATTAAGCACAAGATTCTGATTGGAACAATTCATCTAACTCAACAAAGCACGGGCCAGAGAAACCAAAAAATATAAAATACAAACATTTATTACTGAAATAAATTTGGCAATAACTGTAATAAAATCTACAATGTATTTAAGTGCTTTTGCCCATTAACATATGAACTTTGTCAGATAATCCCATCTAGTTGTCTTAAAATTTAAATATACTTTCAAAACATTTGATTGGTTTATACAGACAGACCCACTTCCTAAGTCACTTCAATAAAAAATGCTGTTAATTACAAATAATCTCCAACAATTAATATAATAAATTATCAAGAATACTTTAAAATAATTTAAATATTTGTAAAAATAAAATTAAAAATGATTAAATATTGATGAGTAATCATTTTTTTTCACAAATGCAAGTTTGCCTAAATGACTGCTTCATTGAAGGAATGTATAAATACTATTAATTTAGATGCTGGAAAGGTAATAAAAATTGTATATGTTTATTACATTATTGAACACACGTTGAGTCACTCCTCTAAAACAATGTTCCTAACTCATGTGCCCTTAAATATGAAACCTTTTATCATTCCAAAGCTTTTAGGTTTAGTACACGTGAAACAGAACTTTGTTGATTTATACCTGGACAAAAATCAGTGTTAAGCAAGATCTGACAGATCAGTTCCTTCTTCCCCAAATGGAGAGTCCAAGGTCTAACCTAACACTGGGATTAACACAGTCAATAGCCAGATATTTAAAATAATGCTCTGGAAATTCATAAATGTGCTTTGCCATTGCATTATTTAAATTATCTTTCTTTATGCTAGACCCATGCTCATATACCCTTTCCTTTAACTTACACTCAGTCTTGCCTCATAAAACCATGGGCAGGCTAAACATAAGGCAACATATATGACCCTCTTGGATTCACAACTGAATTCCTCTCTTATTTCATATTTGAAACCTTTTAGTTTGAAGGATTTTCCTACATTCATATGTTTGCAAACTGGCAAAACCCACACTTTCTCATTTCTCCCAAGGCTGCTCCCTTCCTACCTATGTTTCTTTTCAATATATTCTTAATATTAGGCTTACTACAGTATACAACCACTGCTTTATCCCCCACCTTATTCCTGACTGACCTATCATCACTTATAAGGGACCAACTTTTACACAAAATCTATTTAAGTGTTTTATGATCATTGTTGAATGTACTAATAAATGTTGTTTTAAAATCCTCAGTTCCTTTAAAGACACTATGTAAAGGAAATATTCATTTCATAGTTATTTAAAATTGTTCCCTATGTGCAATAACTACTTCATAAGATCACTTATTTAAAATAGGTTTAAAATGTCCTTTTTCCTTTTTAGCATGTACTTCATATACCAATTTTTCTAATAGTTCCATAGGATATCCTCTTCTCCTAAACATGTCCACTAGGGTAGAACACTCCTCCAAGAAATGTTCCTGTTAGGAAACCTTCCAAGATACTCTCATTAGCTGGCCTTTAACAACCAAGCATTTCTGGCAGTAAGGATGAGAGTTAATATAATGTAAAAAACTGTTAGAATAAGTATTTTCCAATAAATCCTCAAAATGTATGTATTATTAATTATGTATTTAATTAAAAGGACATCCAAATAAGATAGTTCTTCCAATTCTACTTGGTGGGTAAATGTAAAACAGTTGGTGGTATTACCAATATAAACTATAAATTTACCAACTCCTCCTTGTGTCCCTTCCAAATAATACATATATCATCCAAAAATGGATGTATAACTGGAACATTACTTTAAATTTGCTGTTAAATAAAAACCTTTGTTCGCAATAAGCCATGATGGGATTCCCAAAAACTACTCCACATGGAAAACTCATGGCAACTCCACTTTTCTGTAAATAGTATCTACCGTCAAAAAATATATAATTATTACCCAACACCAAGTCCAACAGTTCTTCATATAAATGTATATCTTCTTGCAACACCCATTTTAAACTCAAAAATTCAGAAACCCATCATATACAAATATCCTGAGGAATGACCATATAAAGGTCCTTTACACTGATTGTTAATAAGATGTCCTCAGAATTGTATTCTACATCATTAATTAGTGCCAAAAAATTCCACAAATCCTTGCATATTTGATTTTCATTAGCCAGAAAATGTTTTAAGCTTAACATCTAGGAACTTCGGAGGTGGCCTATCTAAAGTTATATGAAGTTTAAGAACACCAAGCATAACTGGCATAACTGGAGCAGTCATATTCAAAAAGTTATATACATCCAAATTGATTTGCTGGTCAATAGATAAGTTCAATTGGTGATAAATTTTACAATATGCCCCATTCATTCCATTTTTAGACACCACTTCATAAGTATCTGTATCCAAAATGTCCTTCATGCTTTTGTTATAGTTATGTATATCCATCACCACAACTCCACCCCCCAATCTGGTTTTATAATTCTAATTTGTTGTTCCTTAATAAAATTTAGTATGTGCGTTTCTTCCTTATTAAGGTTAACATTTAACCCATTATAGTTTTACCTTCAGTATCAAAACATTTTCTATTATCCAATTCACATACGTTTTCATAAAACTTTAGGAAGTAGGGATGGGTTGTACATGCTCATTATTCTAAATCCTGAATCCTGGTAGGAAGATGGCAAACCCTCTTTGAAAATTAATTTAAAATTCAACTTTCTAAGAAAAATTTTTAAATCAATGAGAGCTGACACTAAATTAATATTAGCAGTCTGGACAAAAGTCATTCCTTTAGATAAGATATCTGCTACTGCAGTATCAGTGTGGGTATTTAGATAATTATAGAGTTTAAACCCCCCGCCCCATTGTTCAAAACAACAGTACATTTATTAGAAATTAATTCTCGTTCAGTTGTAAGACAGTCCTTAACATCATGTTCTGTTATCGTATCAGGTTCTGTTGTCCTTTCCATGGTTGGTTCAAATATGGGGGTCAGTCCCCTTGTGATGGCCCCCTTTGGTTAATTTATGTGGGTGTGTAAAAAGCCTGCAGTAGCCATTGATCCTGATGCAAAGATTGGTTATTTCTTCCTTTCTGCCTTTTTGATCATCTTGAATGTGGAAATTCATGTCTGTCCGATATGTTAGTAATTTCATTAGATGGATTCTGAACACATTCACAATTATTGCCATTGCTGATTAAATCATTTGCAATCAAACCATTCCCTCCAGATGATTCTCCTTCCCGATGGTCATATTTACCCCACTTTTGTGAGGATGACGGTTTGGGAAACACCATATCATTAGCATAATCAACAATGTCCCTTCGTAGTTTTTTCACCTCGGTTGCTTTCAATTGGTTAATACGCTGTTGAATACTATTCAAAATTTGGGTGTCTTCATATTTATACTGTTCATATTGTATATACATTTTAATATTATTTTTCAACTTAGACATTTCAGACCCAAGTTTTTCTATAGTAATTAATTTATGCTTCAATAAAACCTCTAAAAATTCATCACCGTGTCATTCAAAAAGGTTAATGAGGTCTTGATGTAATTGTGAATTTTCTACCAAACCATTTGAATACTGCCACAACCTCAAACACTTTGGTATCAACTTATTCCTAAAGCACTCCCAAAAATATGCATTTTTTTTCAATTGTAATTTTTTATATTTCAACAATTTGTAATTAAATTTATTCAATTTGTCAATAATGGTAATGGTTGTAGGAGATTCTCAATATTAAATTCAAAGCTCATCTGTAACCAATCGTTAAGAGCCTGAACATCCCCTTGTAAACGGGGATACCTCTCTGGCTGCTCATTGCCAAAATTTGATTAAAGGTGGTAGACTGACCTTGCTGTAATCCTGGACTACCAGTCTAAAACTGGATTTTGACTCATCAGTCTTAGTATATCACCAGTGTTTTGAAGAATATTACCTCCTAGGTCCAGACCTTGGCTATTGGACCCAGATTGCAAAAGTAGGTTTAGAGTCCAAACCTCATCTGCAGAGAAGGATCCACTATACCCAAATGTCGGTTACTCCAACAGCATTATTTTGCATTAATATGATGTCCACTCATTGTGTAAGCTGTTGTATCAGGAGGGTGAGACTCTCAATGTTCTTGTTCATGTCATCCCCTCCCCTCCCATGTATAATCAATGATGACAAACCACGTTTGGTTTCAGCAGCCATAGTGCTCAAACAAAATGAATAAACTGAATGAGTGCTCTGAAGAAGACCAACGATAAGTCCAACAAACTATGACACAGGGAAACCGAAAGATATAAACTGTATTTAAAATCCACAATAAGCGCTTTTGTCCATTAACATATGTACTTCTTCAGACAATCCCCTCCAGTTGTCTTAAAATTTAAATACTCTTTCAACTCATTTGATTGATTCATACAGACAAACCCTCTTAATACATAACTTCAGTAAAAAAGTTGTTAATTACAAATAATCTCCAACAATTGCTTTTTGAATAATCTTTAATATTTAATCATTTTAATCACATTTGATTTTAAAGTATTCTGGATAATTTATGATATATATGATTTATGATATATATATATCACTGCCTTCTCTTTTTCTCCTGTACCTACCTCCAACATAAAAAAACTCTTAACTAAACTTAAGCTCACCAAATTAGCAGCAGACAACCTCCCAAGTGAATACCTACAAATCACAGCTGATGCTCTGGCCTACCCAGTATCCATCTTGATTAACCTAATCTCTGTCAGAAAGTTGCATTCCCACACTGTGGAAAGTATCACATATAAATCCTCTCCACAAAGGCGGGCCCTCCACAGAACTAACCAATTACTGCCCCATAGCTATTCTCTCTCCACTCTCCAAAATACTAGAGAGATGCGTACACTCTCAGGTCTCAGACTACCTCATTACTAACAACCTCCTTTCCAATACTCAGCATGGTTTCCGACCAAACCATAGCAACACCGCTGCCTTACTCTCCTTTACTAACACTATCCTTCAGCCTAAAAACAATGGCTATCTCTCCTCTGCTACTTTCCTAGACCTATCTAAAGCATTTGATATGATCCCACACAAACAACTTATCTCTGTCCTCAATAACCTATCCTTCTCACAATCAGTCACCAACTGGTTTCAGAGTTATCTGTCTGACCGCCAACAATCTGTTGTATGGCAGAATGACATATCTCTCCAACTACCTGTTTCCATAGGGGTTCCCCAAGGATCCATCCTTGGACCCCTACTCTTCTCTGTTTTCACCAATAATCTAGCATCTGTCACCAAACATGGCACACTCATACAATACACAGATGACTCAACCATCATCTGCTCAGCTCAGTCCCTAACCAAACTGCAAAAAGTCACACAGGAAGCCTTTTCCTCTGTTGAAACTTGGTTATCCAATGCCCAATTAATACTCAACCCAAACAAAACTAAACTACTCATCTTCCAACCCACCAAACATACTCAAAACAACTCTCACTTTAACATCACAGCAAAAGACAACACCACTATATACCCAACTGACCACACCAAATTGCTAGGAGTGGAAATAGACAATAAACTAAAAATTGACATTCACATATCCATGACCATAAAAAAGTCCACAAAAAACTAGGAGTGTTATACAGAAATAAGCAACTTCTCACCAAAGCAGCAAAGATTTCAATAGCAAATTCTCACCTTATCTCCACCCTATTTTATGCCTCTCCAATATATACCAACCTAAGGCAATGCGGTCCAAACATGCTAGAGACCTGCTACAACAAAATCGCCAAATTTGCCACAGGGGCATCCTATCATAGTCACCACTGTCTCTCACTTGCTGAAATGGGCTGGCTTGAACTCCCTCACCTCCTTCAATGGTATCAACTTTCACTCGCCCACAAACTAGTAAACCACCATTAAATGTCCCATCCCTCCAGAATCTACTCCAACCCTATCACACCACCAGACCACTAAGATCCAGCAACAAAAAATCACTTGCAGATCACTAAAGCCAATAACTCTGCTGGTGAAGCACTATTCTCTTGTGCCATAGCCAAATTATGGAACTCCCTCCCACCCACAGTTACCTCCATACCATCATGCACCCACTTCAAAACTTTACTAAAAGCGCACCTAAAAACATGCTGGTTATGCCCTTGCAACTCCCACTCTTAATATGACCCACCCCATCCAACCACTACCTTTCTTTCCACTCCACTAACTACCTTGATTATAGCAAGCTCAGAGGCTCATAAGCCTAGTACTTATTATGCAGCAGGAACTTCTTATTGTAACATTTGTTAATGTCTGTTATGTACTTCACAGATAAATATTCTAGTTGTCTACTGATGTACTATGTTCTTCATCTGTAAATGTGTTGTACGTAATTGCTATGTAAATTGTTAATTGCTATGTAATCCAATGTAACTATTGTCTGTTTGTTTTAACTGTGGAGCTTTTCTCCCCGGGCCTCGGCTGAAAATGGACCTACATCCAGTCAGACACTCCCGGTCAACAAATATAAATAAAATAAAATAAAATAAATAAAATAATATATATATATATATATATATATATATATATATATATATATATATATATATAGATAGATAGATAGATAAATACATAGATATAGATATAGATATAGATATAGATATAGATATAGATATAGATATGTATAGATATACATATATTATATTAACTTATCAAATGTTTTCTAACTGATTTATGTCACTTCCCTCATTATTTAATAATTACTTCTGGAGCAAGAAGGCTCATGCCACTAAAAGTACGTACCACTTAGTGCCCCCATGCATGATCCATACAGGTCACCAGAACTGCATTATACCACTGTACTGCCTTCTCCCAGGAAAGAAAGTTTTACAGCTGAAAAAAAGTTTATGTATTGTTTTGCAGATTGATAACTTGATCCTGTTAGTATTTTTTTAATCTTTTTTTTTCTTCTACCGTCCCCTTTGGCTCAGGTATAGCAAAGTAGCACAATTATAGATACCCTGACTAAAAAGCAAGTCTCAGCCTTACAAATATCAGGAAACAATGAACCTCTAAATGGTAAAATAAGTGTACAAATGAAAAAGACACATTTCACGTATTTGCCATGCACAGCTTCTAAAGGGCTCCCCTATAAAAGGTTAAGGAATATGAGTTCCCACAAAAAAGAAGAATTCAAAAGTCAGACTAGTAAAGCATTTCTGAAGAGCAGGGTTAGATGGAGTTGTCGATTAATGTCTCATCATCTGAAAGTTCAGATCAATTTTAGTAGAAAGGAATTTGCACTAGCACACACTCAAAGAGAGTAATGACTATAAACAACACAGGAACATGTGTATAGTCCAAAGTTCTGCAACCCAAGTAATTTTAGCTAGTATTTATGGTCCAAATAAAAAGATAAAGCAGATTTAAAGAGGATGTTCAAACAGCTTAATGAACAGAAAGAACAGGAGATCTTTTCAGAGGGAGACTTTAATATACTGTTGAACCACATCTGAGATTTATTACTCGAGTAAAAGCTGACACTCTAAAATCTGTTGCACCATACATCGATGCATGCAAGAGAAATACCTAAGTAGCATTTAATAAACCATGACTTCACATTCTTAGCTTCCATAACTGTGAGAACTAGCAGGTTGGCCTTCTAACTAGTCAACTGCTGCATGGCTACATGTGTTCATGAGACTGAGATTCTCTCAGACTCTTTTTCACATCAGTATCTCTCATTTATGGTTATGACTTAGATGGAACCCACACAAAATATCCTAAGATGAAGGCATGATCCAACTTTTTTCAAAGATAGCAAAGAACAAAAGTTACTGTCAGCTATGGTACAGCTGCATTGGTCAGAATTCAGCAGGGCTCAAGGTTTTCTACTACTTGGTAGAATGTATCCAAAAAGGAATTGAGGCAGGCAGGCTGGTCTACTACAAGGAAAAACCAGAGAGAGGGAAGTATGCAATGTAGAACCATGCAAAGTTGCTGTGGTGCCAGAGAATGAAGAGAAAAAATCACGTTGTCAAAATTCTGTGTTATTATGGGAGCTAAAGCAGAGCAAGGAGGAGATTAATGTTGTATGTTTTCAAGAGATGCATTGTAGATGAAAGTAAATTAAGCACCTTTATTTGGCAAATGGTATTTCTTCCCCTGTATTACTAGCCTACAGACTGTAATGGAGGAAAGCAGTCTGTACTATATATTTCTTAAACGATCATATGGGGAGATATGTCTGAAACGTACAGAAGGTATTTATTTATTTACTATTTGGTAACTGGGTAGGTAGACTGGTCCAGAAATGCCGTTATCCAGTTTCAGAGACAATAAACAGTGAATGGGCACTTAAGTTATATATTTCATATATGATAGATTGTTAGGTTTGTATAGGTTCATAGGTTGTTACTAGGCAAATGACCACTAGGGTCCTTACAAGCCTATTCACGTATCCCAAACCCCTTTGGATCCTGAGTATCATAGCTGTCTATACAGGGGGGGGGTATGCTAGTAAGGAGGTAACTAAGGGACTTGTGTGGGGGGGGGTTAATTAGGATAATACTTATCTTATTGACATCCTCTGTCCGTAAGTGACATGGGTCCATACTGGGGATAAATTTGTGATTTCTCATCCAATTGCCAGCGTTTCATTTGAATAGGGTCAGGAATAAACTCTGTTTTACAAGAGGGGGAGCCTATTCCATAGTGTGAGGATTCTTTGGGACATATATGTGTCTCTGCAGCACATTGCATTTATCTGACAAGCGAAGTTCAGATCCCTGGTTCTAGTGTTCTTGGTGCTGTGTGTTTTGTGTATGTGCAACAGATTCATCAGGACTGCATCTGAGGAAGCCCTACAAGTCAGCCAAAGATCCCATCTCAGTAGCCTGTAAGAGACTGAATACAGAGGCACAGCCTTTAGGCAATTAATGTAGGAGAGGGTATTGATGCCCTGAATTCTCCTGGTGAGAAATGTTTGTGGGTGTTGCAGCTATTGCAAGTGTCTGGCTTGGTACATATATAAGGAGGCATTGTACTCAGTGACAAGTCTGATAAGGGCTGATTAGAGTGATACTATAACTTCCTTGGAGTTGGATGCCGTACATATATCTATAAGTTGAGCAACATAGAATGGCTTTCTTACTGTGTTATCTATGTGTTGAACAAAGGTCAGATTGCTGTTTACATATTTTCCCAGATTCCTTGCTACTGGGTTGACTCTTAGGGGTGTTTTATCGATGGAGTTATTAACTTGGGTTGACAGCTTCTCAAAGGACATTAGAATACATTTTTAGCACTGAGATTTAGGCTATGGCTTTGTCACCCATCATTTGTATGTGTTAAACCCTCTTCCAACATTTTGGTATCTTGGGGGGGAATCTAAAATAGCTCCCGGTTTACAGTCATGTGTGAACTTGGTAAGCCAGAGGCCTTAAGCATTAGCCTTGATTTCCAAGAAGTGGATACCAAACAAGAGTGGGCCCAGCACAGACCCCTGGGGTACTCTACTGGTGACTGGTTTCTTGGAGAAGGTGGTCTAACCAATCCTGACTTCTTGAGTCCTGTCTATGAGCCAGCCAGCAATCAAATGAGTTATGCAGGGATTTATGCCTAGCTCAGAGAGCTTCTCAACAATGCCTGAGTGGGGTACTATACTGAACACCTCAGCCAGGTCAGTATATGCAGTACGCACTGTTTTACCCTTGTCCATTGCCTTAGTGACTCTCTCAAAGAAGTCTACCGGGTTAAGTAGGCACAACCGTTTCTTAACAAAGGCAAATTTGGAAGGGTCAAGTGTCTGTAGGTTGCCATTGTCCTTGTTTATCATTTACATAATGATTTATTCCATGGCTTTGTATATTAGGCTTGTTAGACTGATGGTTTTGTAGTTCCCTGGGTCAGTTGATGGTCTGTCCTTATGGAGGGAAGTGATTTTTGCTGTCCTCTGTTCAGTGGGAATGTAGTCTGTTTTGAGGCTATAGCTGAAGAGTGCCTCAAGTGGTCCTGATAGGTCATGTTTTAGACTGTTCAGAAGACACTCGGGCATGTTTTTGGGACCCACAGAAGCAATGTGGTTGGCTTCAGTGATTGGCTTTAGTAAGTGCTTTCAGCACCTGGTTCCTGCTAATAGTTGGAGAAAATATGTTGGGTGAGATTTCACCAGGAGGAGCTGGGTTGAGTGTGGGTGAAGTCTGAGTTGAATTTGTCACCCAGTAGCTTTGCTATGTCACCCTGACTGGTGAAGTTGTTACCATTCACCACCAGTTTTTCACATGCTGTGTGTTACCTTTAAGGTTACAGACATAGCTGAAGAAGGCCTTGTGATTGTCCTTAGCCTACAAAGCTATCCTGACCTCATAGCTGGCCCTATTGGACTTAATTAGACCTCTTAGTTTCTTATATAGTTATATAAGAGAGCACTTGTCTTTAAGGGTGGATGATTTTGGCCATGAAACTTCCTCTTTTATTATATACCATGTTTAGCTGAGGAATCTGCCAGTGGATTTTGTTTTTAGTGTTTGTTTTGGATTTATTTCTGGTAGTTATGGCAGCCTATATGCAGCCATTCACATGATTGCATAGTAACACTGTTAATAATTCTGCATAGGTAGCTGTAGCCTTGGAGTTAGGGGAAGCCTTGAATTTTGACAAACTGTCACCTAATAGGATGTTGTTTGCCTTAGAATAGTTCCAAACTGTTACTTGTTTAGCTGTGTTTTCTAGGTTTCTGAGTTGATTTTTACTTCAAAGGAGACAGCTTTGTGATCCAACCTACCTAGGGAGGATGTGAAATTAGGGAAGTACAGCACTTTCCTATGTTGGTAAGTACCAGATCCACTATGTTTGACCCTTTGGTTGGAACATGCAGAATCTATTCCAGGGTGTTTGTGTTAATAAAGTTCAGAAAGCATTGTGCCTATGAATTTGAGGTAGTGTAAGTTTCCCTGTCTATAGAGTGGTAGTTAAAGTCACCCATGATTAGGGTGTTTGGTTGGATGATGAGCACCTCTGGTAGGTTTAGGTAAGAGTCGTGATGTTCTAAGGAAATAGATGATGACTTAGCTAGCCATGATATAGTGAGGAGCCATATCTATGCTGACTTGCACATGGATGAGCTCCATAGTGTCATCCTGTTTAACTAAACAGGAGATATGTTTGTTGTTAATGTAGAGTAAAACACCTCTGTCTTCGGCCCCAGTCAGTGATGTTGTTGGTCTGAATGTGTGAAAGGCACTGTAGCCTTTTCACTCCTTGAGTACCTTCTATGTCTTTAAACCAAGTCTCAAGTCATGACACAGATGCCTACATTTTCCAGAGTGAGGAGGGCTTGAAGGGTGTGAGTAGTTACACCTTACAGTTACTTGGAGACATTTTCACTATCTTGGTAGTTTTGTCTTTTTGGCATTGCCTAAAACAGACTCTAAGGGATGAATAGTTTTAGGTCATATTTAAAACCTGGAGGGTATAGGTGCAGTCCATCCTTGTCAAGGTAACATGGTTTGTTGACCACGTCTTCCCATGCTGACAGATATTGGATCCCCCTAGAGTGACACCAAAAACTAAGCCAATTATTAAAATCAGTCATTTAATGTTTGTACTGCACATCATCCTTGGTGAAGGTAGAATGCTAGTCAGTGCAAGGCTCATACCTGTCTGTGACATTTATCCTGAGACATCCATAATGTCTCTTTCATATAGTCTAGTGAGGTACATCTCAGACCTTTTAAACCTACATGGACTACAATATAATCATATTGGTACCTGGGATACAGTGACTTGAGTGCAATCATGTTATTGCATATCATGGCTCCAGACAGGCAACTAACCATTATCTTCTCCTTGTCTAACCTGGAGAGTGGAACATCTGTGTGTCACATGAGGAAGTCCCCAGTGACAACAGTATTAGTTAAAGTATATGCTTGCCTTGTGGACGTTTCCTTGGGGGACCATTGGATGTCGGCTTATGTGAGATGTTTGATGTTTCTTTTGGTGTGTGTTTTAGTAATCCCTGAAGGAGCAGTGCTGCCATTAGGTGGTTTGTAGATCTTGAGATTTGAGAAAGTTTCTAGAGCCTCAGCATAAAACAATCTATGTGAGTGAGTGAGTGAGTGAGTGAGTGAGTGAGTGAGTGAGTGAGTGAGTGAGTGTGTCTGTGTGTGTGTGTGTGTGTGTGTGTGTGTGTGTGTGTGTGTGTGTGTGTGTGTGTGTGTGTGCATGTGTTTGTGTGTGTGTGTGTGTGTGTGTGTGTGTGTGTACATGTGTGTGTGTGTGTGTGTGTGTGTGTGTGTGTGTGTGTGCATGTGTGTGTGCGTGCGTGTGTGTGTGTGTGTGTGTGTGTGTGTGTGTGTGTGTGTGTGTGTGTGTGTGTGTGTGTGTGTGTGGTGAGCTGTATGTGTGAGGGATGTAGTGTGGGTATTTTTGACAACCTCATTTGTATGTGAGATTTTTGCCCCCAAGGAAGTTGTGCATTTACATCTTTCTGTCTCTCTCATACTGTGTTATTTCCATTGATGATCGACTTGTTGCCTGAGAAGATAAGACAATTGCTACATTGCCTTAGAGTGCTGATATCTTCCAAACTGGCCACAGAGACATTAAAAAATTGCATATACATGTTTTTTAGTGATATAATAGGGTGAGCCATTTAGGATTATGGATTGGGTTCTAATGAGGGTCTCCTGGGGTAGTTTCTGGGGTTAAGGGCAAGATATTGTGCAGTCTTAGGATATGGTAGTGCTATTCGATGCACAAGCTAGCAGCCAATGCTTTACATGTTTCCTGGTGTAGCTGTAATAAATTACTGCCCCTGTCTAACTTTTGTAAAGGTGTCACTGAGGACACTTTTACCTCTGAATGTCTGCAATTATCCTGAAAATGTTCATCTGAGTTTGGAGATATTGGTATATGGGTACATAACATTAGTGTGATGTTAGCATGTGCTTGACTATGTTATGCACTGTCACTTCCTGCATAGTTACTAACACGCCATGCAGTGTGAGATCCTGCCATTAAACTTGTGGACTGCATGCCACTTTTCTCAGTCTGCTTCCTAAATATAACTGTGCCAGCATCATATTCATCTCCAGCAGTAATTCTTCTGTAGGTATCCTCCAAACATATTGGTATAGTGGAATCATTTGTTTCTGCTGCTGACTCTGTAAAAATGATTTGAAAACATTACAAATAAAGAAATAGCATACACTACTGTATGCTTATTAAGGAGGCGTGGGGGATACTTACCAAGCACACTACCTTCATTGTCATTTTGAGTAGATGTTTAAGGTTCACCTATTGATTGCAATTGTCATGTGTTTAATGTAATCATTCTATCTTAGCATTTAATTCTCTATATAAATATGTTACTGTTTTTAAACCAGCCTACCTGAGCAGATACATGTTGCTTCTGCAGACATTGGTAATAGCCAGTGTCCACACCATCTCTTATTATTCCAGTGCCATCTTTGCCTGTGTCATAGTCATCCCCATGGATGAAGAGGAGGTATTCCTCATCTGCTATTAATGGGATAATTATTGGAGTTCCACTCTAGTGCTGGTACATGCCATGGCATTCTGCCTCACCTTGCTTTTAGCATGTCCTACCATGTCATTTGCCCTCTTATTCACTATGTTAATGCACAGTTTCCACTGACTGCATTAATGCAAAAATCAACTTAATTCCAGGCTTTTGCCTTCTCAGCTTGTTTGGCCCACCTTTTACCAAACAGATGTTTACCATATTTCCTAAGGGCTGCCATGACAATGCGCTTTTCCTCATGGCTGAAGTTGCCCTTTCTCTGCCTTGATCCCTTGTTTTGCATCATTACTGCAGATGAAAAATATGCCACAGTCTACAGAAAAAAAAAAATGTTGATGTAATCATTTGACATGCAACACAACAATGGAATTGTGTCTGCAATCCTCCTATAAAAAAGTTAGGTAACACAAACCCAATGATTATATACACATCCGCAATCTCAGTCCAGCCAAATAACACTATGCTGTACTAACGTCTGTGGTATCATCATTACATTCAGAACAGTAAAGCAATCACATTGTTAACAGATTCATGTTTCCCCAACTCCTACCATTGTTATGCAGTCATATTGCTGTCTATGTTCATATTCAGTGACACTCAGAAATCTCCAAGTAAAGACGCATGTATGTCCAGGCAATAACACATCCTTATCACTTCAGTACTTCACAATTAAAACATTGCATTTCAACCATATGTATGCAAAATCACTAAATAACATTGAAGTAAATGATTTAATCTATAATCATTCCCACTACGTTTGTAATGATTTTCCATTTACAAATGATAGCTTTAGGCTATTCACTAAAGCCATTGTAATGTGTCCATCATATCAGTAAAATAAAGATTTCTTGAAGTGAAATCGCTACTTTTACATTATTTTGAGGTGTTTCATATTAATTTATAATATTTCTATTATTTTTTTTTACTTTAAAAAGTCTGAGGTTCCTAAGTCATTTGCCACCTAACCCAAATAATTGTAAGTTAATATGGCAGTATTAAGCTACATGTAGGTCTATTTATGCATTTTATGCAAATTAGAACTTTTTCCATTTATTTCAGTAATACACAAATGTGTACGGCCGCTTATGTACATATATCACTCACAGCTATTCATGAATATGGCTTTGGGTTCACGTGACACACTGGCAACAGTGGTGGGGTCCACAGCACTCCCCAGCAGTCCCCAGTACACTGCAGGATAGCCTCAGGTATGCTTAAATCTGAATATATTTAGAAAAAGCAAAATGGAGTTATATGCATGACAGTTTGCACAACCATGAAGTATAATCATTACCCATCTGACATCAATTGGCACAAATTATCACCTCAAATCACTCTCAACCACCCAAAAACACTAGTAATAATGAGCTGTAGTCCACAAGGCATGTATACATGACACTGAGGTGACCACTCCAGGAATGGTAGCTAAACCAAAGCACAGCAGGAGTAGCAATTATAAGTAATTTAAAGAAAAATGATGATTGCATATTGTTTTAACCACCATATAAATGAAATGTGAATGTATTTCTTTAAAAGAAAAAAATATGTATGTGACAAAGCAGTTTTCATTAAACCAAACATGTACCTGGTCTATTCCTCATTCTGGTCAATTGGGTTTGGTTAAGGTGATGGCCACACCACAGGGAGTGGTTCTAAACCTGTGAGCCACAGCTCTGCTCATCCCTTCTTCATTCTAGTTCTGGCATTTTGAATGATGACAGAAGCTGTGAAGGCACAAGCCTGTGCTCTGAACTGGTCAGATAAGGAGGCCAAAATGATGGGCTACCTTCTTGGTGACTCATACATGGATAAGATCCAGTCATGTGTAAGGGAGAGTGAGTGGTAAAAGTGATGTCTGTCAGAAGTTAGGTGAGCACCTGTCATCCTTTAAAGGGATCACCCACGCTGGCCATCAGTACTGCCACAGGTACAATGACCTACAAAATCATGGCCTGACAAGCTGGCTGAGTGGGTTGACCAAGCAATGATAAGAAGGTCAGCATTCTATAGTACGTATGACTTGTTTTCTCATTTTTTTGGGTCAAATCAAAGATAAAAATAAAAAAGGTTGCATGAGTAAAGTTATTTGCTAGAAAAATATGTGTAACTGCAAATATGTATCTATAATGTTATTATAATAATGCAAAAGAAAGCATAAATGTATCTGTACACAGAACTGCATACATATACAAATATATGGAAAGTTTATATGATAGCATAATTGTCTGTATAAATGCAAATGTAATATATGTATGAGTAAAATAATAACCTGCATATATATTTCTGTAAATCACCGATATAAATCTGCACAAATATACTCACAACTATTTTTTCATGGAAATAAATGTATGCATTTATACTGAAACCAAAAAAAAAATATTTGCATTGCCACATAATTTCATTTAGTATTGCATTACCTTAGATAGTAGTTAAAGTACTTGCACACATTTTTTATAAAGAAAGATTTTGTTTGTGTAGGACGGAAAAATATTTATTAGTATAGTAAATGTATAAGACAGTCACTTATTCCACAATACTAACTGCAGATACAAGATGGCTGTACTCAGTCAGGTACTACACCCTTGTCAAAGTACAGTTTGAGGGAGGGAGATGAGATTGCAGTGTCAAGTGAATGTCCAGCACTTACTTTAGTGAGAAATGACCAGTTATATTACTTCTGCATAGTGAGAAATGACCAGTTGTATTATTTCTGTATTAATTCTGTCTATATTTTAAACAATTCACTTATATGCTTAAAGTTATTAAACAGAAAACTATTGAAGCGCACATTTTGTACAGCTAAGGAACTGAAAATTTCCTTGAATTGCTACATTTTTCTGTGTGCGTACACTTTCTGCCTGAACACAATTCACAGACTATTCCATGCAAAGGATAACATTTTAAAGCACCTTTCCACCAAACACATAAGCTGCTCACACTTGTAAAAGTGTAACAATTTATTTATAACTTGCAATAAAGGAAAGATTGGCATAGCATTTGAATCAGATAGCAATAAATATATAAACAAACACATAGTAAGCATACACAGCAGTAGTGATATCAGTAATATTAAGGAAAAAGAGGTGAAGTACAGGTAAACATCATGTTATGTCTTCTCTTTCTAGCTGACGAGGAAATAAATTATAACCAGTGTCAGCAAAGTAGAAGAACAGCTACGCTGGCTAAAGCCATACATAAGCAGGAATAAAGTAGTAAATAGTACTGTGTGTCTAACTCATTTCATTAATATATATGTGTGTGTGTGTGTGTGTGTGTGTGTGTGTGTGTGTGTGTGTGTCATATATATATATATATATATATATATATATATATATATATATATATATATATATATATATATATTTTATATATATATATATATATATATTATATATTTTATATATATATATATATATATATATATATATATATATATATATATATTATATATATATATATATATATATATATATATATATATATATATTTTTTTTTTTTTTTTTTTTAAAGAAATAATTTATAAAGGATGGTAACTGAAGCACTTCAGTGCATTCAGTACATTATTGCAACCAAACATAAAATATATGTCAATATGGTTTCTCTGCATTTGACCAAACATAAGCTAGTTTGACAGATGCAGGGGTGCGATTTAATGTTAATATTACAGATGGCCAAATGGTGGATATGTCAATGGTATGGAATGTCAATACTGGTAAGTGGGGTTGGGGGAGGTGTGAGTGCACACACATATTTGTGTGTGTGTGTGTGTGTGTGTGTGTGTGTGTGTGTGTGTGTGTGTGTGTGTGTGTGTGTGTGTGTGTGTGTGTGTGTGTGTGTGTGTGTGTGTGTGTGTGTGTGTGTGTGTGTGTGTGTGCGCGCGCGTGTGTGTGTGTGTGTGTGTGTGTGTGTATGTTTGTGAGTTAGTGTTAGGGTTAGGGATGATCAAAGGATGGATGTTGAATGTTTGTGTGTGGGTTTGTGTATTTTAGGGTAAGGGTTAGGGTAATGTTAAGGGAAAGATGTAGTGTTGTTTGTCTGTGTCTGTGTCTGTGAATGCTTGTGTGTCTGAGTCTGTCTTGTATAGTGGCAATGTTATGGGAAGGTTTTAATGACATTAAAGTGAAGGTTTAGGGTTGGGGGAATGGCCAGCATTAAGGTTAGCACCCATTACTAAGGTGGTGCAAGGACTATAGATTTATACCTACTCATTTTGTAGATATTAGTCATGTATTAATTTGTTTAAAGTTATTTATTAGAAAAATGAATTTTAACCTTATTTTAATGATTGAGGTGTATAACATGAGCAGTACATATTTAAAAAGAAAAGTACTATGAACCCCCCTATATATCTTACTTTACAAAATTCTGCTCATTTTTGGCATCCCGAAAGTCCACAAATCCATTCTGGATCCCCCATGCAGCCAACAGTCTCAGCAAATGTCTCAAAGCCATAGCCTTTGACAGTGTATATATAGACAGGAAATTAAAACCTTTACTGAATAACTATAATTACCTTTTTAAAGATTCATGGTCCTTTTTAAAATTCATTAAAACTGAGTTATATAGAGATTATTTAATTTTTGTCACAACTGATATAGTTGATTTATTTTCAGTTATAACTCAGCTATTTTAACATGTGATTTATTTTTTGAAATAAACAAGATCTTCAGCTCTTAATGGATTTTATGGATATAGTCCTTTTGAATATCTTTTTATTTTTTGAAGGGTAATTTTTTTAAAATACATCCAGGGAGACACTTGTGTCATAATTTATACTAATTTGGTTCTCTGGATATGAGAAAAACAATATATTTTTAGTGCCCCATTCAATATATGTTGGGATTTATATACACATTTCCTCAATGATATCTGTGTTTTCTGGGCAGAGAGTAGGGACAAGGTGTATGAATCTTTGAATATATTGAATATGGTTGCTTTTTCCCAATATGAAAGAACAAGGTTTGCATACGTATTGGCACAGGGGGTGCCCATAGCTACCCCCTGAACCTGTCTGTATGCTTGTTTGACACCTATGAACAAATTGTTTTCCAAGACTATGGTTAATAGGGTCCTAATCAGGGCTATCTTCTCATCAGCATACAGACAGGCTCAGGGGTAGCTATGGGCACCCCCTGTGCCAATACGTATGCAAACCTTGTTCTTTCGTATTGGGAAAAAGCAACCATATTTGGTAATGCTGACTGGATGCAACATATACGAGCATACACACGCTTTGTGGATGATGTTTTTATTTTGTGGAGAGGGGATCAAGAATTGTTGGAGACGTCTGTTGCATACTTACATTCTACAACATCCTTCTTAAGATTCTCCATTAATAGCTCTTATACAGAGATAGATTTTTTAGATGTATGTGTGTTACAGACGGAGGAAGGTTTTTCACCTTGCTTACATAGGAAGGATTGTTGGAAAAACACCCTGTTATCTTATGACAGCATGCACCCACGCTTCACATTTCCAAACATCATTCAGGGACAGAGCAGTAGGACCTCTAGGATTAGTTTGGAAGATTCCCAATATAAAAAGAGATAATTAAACTAAAAGATTGCTTTCAAGAAAGGGGATACAGAGAGGAATTGGTGAACAAAATAGTTGATGGCAGTAAGGGGTTAAGGAAAAACAAGCTTAAACCTTGGCTCAGACATGTAGAGGGTGAAGTGAGGGCACCCCCCACAACTTATATTAAATCAGACAACCTTAAACTAATGTTCACTTACAGTAGTAATATTGGTGATATAAGAGATATAGTCAGTAGAAATTGGAACATTTTGAGAAGTGATAGTAAGTTAAGGGATATAATAGGTGAAAGTCCCTGTTTTGGATATAGGAGGAATAAAAATTTGAAAGATCTACTTTGTAGAGAGAAGACTATTACTAGTAAGAAATTACTAAAAGAAACAGTAGGTAGTGTACCCTGTGGATTCTGCAAAGCTTGTCCACACATAAACAGGGACACAATGTTTAATCACCCTGTGAGTGGAAAAGTCCTCAATTTTAAGGCAAAGGCTACTTGTAGGACAACTGATCTGGTATACTTGGCAGAATGTATACAGTGTCCCTGTTTCTATGTGGGAAAGACGAACAACATGTTTAAGGTGAGGGTGCTTCAGCATCTTTCCTCTATAAAAAACCATGATGTACATAATGCCCTATATAGACACACTGAAGCATATCCCACACACAGGTTCAACTTTAGGGCCATAGTTAATGTAAGGTTGAGCAATAGGGGTGGAGATATTAAACTTTTAACAGAGACAATAGAGTCTAAATGGATTATAGAATTGATGGCCCATAGGAGTCCGGGTTTGAATGATGTAATACCTATGAAGCCCGCTCTCAAGAATAGGCGGGTTTTTTACTGACTGTTTATTGGCTGGTTGCTTATTTAAATTTTTGGAATGGATGTCATGTTATTATCTGAAGAAGGGTTGTTACCCGAAAGCGCTCATCTTTGTACCTTTGTGTTTTTATTAAAGACTATTGGTCACATAGCAGTGTCCTGCCACGTTTCTTTTGGATTCAACAAGTTTTGCTTCATTGGCAGGGCTTTGGTGATAGCACTGAACATTTTTTTGACTTCTGTTTACCAATGCCCTTTTTCAGAGGTGGCCTGGGAAGAAAGGCTCCAAGGTATCATATGTAATGCAATCAATATTGACAATATCAAATTTTGTAATGGGTGGTGGAATGGTGAAGCAGTTAACGTTGTCACCTCACAGCAAGCAGTTCTCTGGTTTAATTCTCAGCTGGTGTGCCTTCTGTCCAGAATCTGCATGTCCTCCCTAAATTTGTGTGGGTTTCCTCCAGGTACTCCAGTTTCCTCCCACAATCTAAAGACATGCATCTGGAGCATTTCTCCCCCAGCCTCCACTGAAAATAGGCTCTGTCCTAGTCAGACTTCCCCCCTCAACAAATGTTAAATAAACAAATAAATAAATAATGCACCTTCAGGGAGTGCATAGCATAAGTCAGTATAATAAAATGTATAGTGATATTCACAAACATTCAAGCTACAAACCTTGCATTGACATTTTACAGATAGAAGAGTGGTATATAAGATAGGTAGGAGCAATTTTAGAAATACAATAGACTGAAGCATTAGAGAAGATAAGCAAATGTGAGTGTTAATAGGGAGGTAGTGATGGAATAGTAATTTGTTGTGTTAATTAGAAGTAGATATAGTGGTTTAAGAAGTACAATAACGTGAGGGGTTAGAAGGGGATAAGCAGCTTAAGTGATTTAGTGCTTTAAAGGGAGGTATAAGAAGTGAATGAAGGATGTTAGGCTAAGCTATGTCCTAAATGAGGAGCAGGAACTAAGCCAGGAGGCAGAGAGGAAGTCTTTTAGTAATGGTTTGAAAAGATGAAGGTATGTGATAGACCTGACTGACATAGGAATTTTATTTCAAGCTTAAGCTACGCAATTTGAATAGACACAGATGCCAGCAGCCTTTTGTGGTTTGTAGATAATTAGTAGTTCTTTATTATTTGATTGAAGGGGATGATTAAAAGCTAGTACTGGAGTAGAAATCTATTTGCTGAGCAGGCAGATGGGGTATGGATTATTTTATGGGTTAACGTAAACTGAGTATAAGATCAGTGGTGAGGAAGCTTGAGACTTTTGAAATGTATGAAAAATATGTATAAAAAATAAATATGGGCATGGGAAAGAGAGATGTGATATTGTGAAATAATTATGCAAAGGAGAAAGCTAAATTAATCAACACAAAAAGGGCAGCCTCAAAGAAATTTGAAGAGAAGTACAAGCAAAGGCATCCAAATACAGAAAATTTTACAATAAAAAAATAAGATCACAAAGAGGGAATGTAGAACAGAAGATTAGTAAAGTAGAAATTAAAAAATAGAATATGAAGTTATTGAATACTTGCAAAGTGAAGGTTTAGTGCAGAAAGTCTAACACAGGTTACGTTGGAGCATGGTGGAACAACGAGTCCCCAAAGCAGGGAGAAACAGGAGGCGAAGGAGACATCTGAAGAAGAAATATGGACATGGGAAAGAAAAAGAGATTTAATATAGTGCAATATTGATGGAAAGGAGAAATCAAAACTAATCAATACAAAAAGAGCAACACCAAATATATTTGAATTTAAATATAGGCAAAGGCATCAGGACATGGAAAATGTTATAATACAAAAAATAAGAAAACAAAGAGGATTAGTAATGGAGAAGTTAAAGAAATAGAAACTGAGGTTAGGGATTACCTGCGAAGTGAAGGATTTAGTGTAGAAAATTTAACTCATACACTATCACAGCGGGACAGAGCAATGGATCCCCAAATTAAGGAGAAATCAGTGGAGTGGGAAACATCTGCTCAGTTGCCATATGAAGATACTTTGGAGCCTTCCATAGGAAACCAGTGCAAATGATCAGTTGGAGTTGCACAGCAAGGGAAGGAACAGGAAATCGTGACAACTCTGACACAGTCAGTGTTGTGGAGTGATAGATCAGTGAGTTCCCATATGAAAGAGCAATGGATTACACAAGATGAAACTGAAGACACTGTGGCACAGGAAGATGCTCTGGAACTCTCTATAGAATGCCCACAGGAAATGGAGAACAAAGAATCTACCCTCAGTTTAGAAAAAAATGAACTAAGAGAAGAGTTAGTTAATTTGATTGGGCGATGCAGTGGTACAGCGGTTAGCGTTATCGCCTCACAGCAGGAGGTTCTCCAGTTTGATTCTCAGCTGAGGTGCCTTCTGTGTGGAGTCTGCATGTCCTCCCTGCTTTCAAGTGGGTTTCCTCTGGGTTCTCCAGTTTCCTCCCACATTCTAACAACATGCTTCTGGAAAGTTTCTCCCCTGGCCTCCACAGAAATGAGCTCAGTCCCAATCAGACTTTCCCAGTCAACAAATGTTAAATAAATAAATAATATAAATGTAATTGAAATGGACAGACATATTAAGATCAATGAAAGAAATAGACTAGAGAAAGTCAATAAAACCCCAGAAGTTAGAAGTTTGATCAAACAAATGAACACAGTAATTAGGACTGTCCAAAGAGTTTTATGCGATTTAACAGAAGTAACTAGGATATATTACTGGGCAGCTAAATTAATAACAGATAAAGTCTTTCCACTAAAACACAAGGTACTAAGAGAAACAAAGGGGAGAAATCAAATGCCATCATGGAAGTATCAACTAGAGAAAACTATAAAGCAATTAAGACAAGAAGTATCACTATTAGAGGAATATAGAAGAGAGAACAGATCCACAAAATTGCTCAGAAAGATTCATGTGATAAAAGCAATGTGCAGTATTAGAGCAGATCAGGATCTATCGTGCACTTTCTCAAATAATAAACAAATATCAGCACAGACAGAAAAACTTAGAAGATATGCAAATAAATATAAAGGAAAAGTACAAAATAAGCAATTTATTTATGACCCCAAAAATTTTATACAGAACTGGGGAACAAGGCAAAAGGAATTGAAACACCACCAAAAAAGAAGAAATAGACAAATTTTGGAGAAATATCTATGAAGATCCTGTGGAATACAACAAAGATGCTAAAGGGATAGAAGAGGTAAAAGAAAGAATAAGAAGTTCAAATGTACAGGATATGAAATGGGGTAAAGTAACAGCCAGAGAGATTGAAACAAAGTTAAGAAAACCTCTGAACTGGAAAATCCCAGATGCAGTACCTAACGTCTGGCTAAAATTATTAACATCTTTACATGAAGGTTTAGCCATGAGTAAGAACTATTTATATGCATACCCCAAACAGACACCAGCCTGGTTAAAAATAGGAAAAACAATACTCTTACATAAGAGCGAACCTGCAAGCTATCCTAAAAACTATAGACCAATAACTTGCCTTTTGACAACATATAAACTATACATTAGTATCGATGCTAATGGAGGTTATAAGTCATTAAGAAGAAAACTCAATTATGGCAATAGAACAAAATGGTAATAAAAGAAAGAAAGAAAATCATATGGAACAAAGGATCATTTGTTGTTAAATAAAGTCATAATGAAGAACTGTAAAAAGGGGGGAGAATCTAAGTATGGCATGGATAGACTATTAAAAAGCATGTGACAGTATCCCATTTTCATGGATAAAAGAGTGCTTAAAATGCATAAGATACACCCTACATTGATCAATTACATTACAGCAACCATGAAACAGTGGCAAACCACTTTGCAGTTAAGCCATGATAAAGGACAAATTATTATTCCAGGGATAAAAATTCAAAGGGGGATAATCCAGGGTGACTGTCACTGCTGCTCTCTTGTCTTGCCCTTAACCCATTAAATTGCCTGCTTAACAGATTAGGTCATGGATACAATTTGGATACCAGAAAAAAACAAAGTGTAAAGACTTCTCATTTTCTTTTTGTAGATGATTTAAAACTGTATAGTTCATCAGATGAGGAACTGAAAGCACAACTGCAAGTGGTCAAAAGTTTTTCAGATGACATAAGAATGTCATTTGGTCTTGATAAATGTGCAAAAGCAACATTTAAAGCAGGAAAGCTGCAACACCAAGGAAACATCCATTTGGGACAGGAATGTGATATAAAGGAGCTTGAGCAAGAGAGAGTATATAAATATTTGGGAATTGATGAAGGATCAACAATAAAACATGAACAAATGCAAATAAAACATAGTAAGGAATGTTTTAGAAGACGTAAATTAATACTGAAAACAGTGTTGACATCTAGCAACAAAGTCCGAGCTATAAACCAATTTGATCTTCCTGTCCTAACTTACAGTTTTGGAGTGACTGATTGGCCCCAAAAGGTGTTGAACAGGTTAGAAAGGAAAACAAGAAGGATTCTTCATGCTCATCAAATGATTTATAAAAATCAGTGCATACCAAGAGTGTATATTCCCTAGTCTGAAGGAGGTATGGGCCTCCTCAAAATTGATTACATGTATCGATTTGCAATTGTGGGACTGCATACATATCTGTTGACCTCACAAGACCCAGACATAGTGAAAGTTTTAAAAAATGAGGAGAATAAGTCTAAGATGATTTCCCTGCTTAGTTTAGCAGAAGCAAATCAGCATCAAGTGGGAATGGAAATCAAACTAGAAGTAGATAAAAATCAGGTAGAAACTCAATGTGCCAAAAAACAAAAGATAGAATATAAGGTTAATGATCAGATGAGAAGGCAAGAAATTTGGAAAATGTATAAATATAGTTTCAAGTATAGAAAACTATTGGAACAGCATCATGTTGATCAGGATCAAAAACAGGAATGGTTAAGGAGAGGTGAATTTAAACCAAATGACGAAAAGTTAATATTGGCAGCTCAAGATAGTAGACTACATACACGTTGGATTTCAAAGTCCATTGAACATGTGAGAGAAACAGAAAAATCTAGGTTTTGTAAAACAGAATTGGAAACAGTTGCACACCTTGTTGCTGGTTGTGATACACTGATGGCAGCAGGACTGTATACTGAAAGGCATAATAATGTGGCAAGACTGTTGCACTGGGGATTGTGCAAACATCATAATATTGAAGTACCTGAAAAACACTGGAAACATAAGATCACAAAGTATCATAGAAAATGATGAAGTTTATATCACACGGGATCATCCATTACCAACAGTTCAAAAAACAGATGTGAGAAAACCAGATATAGTCCATGAAAAAAAGACAAAAGTATCATTGATCATTTAAATTGCTACAACCACTGACTACAAAAGCATAAAATACCAAGATTTCCTGGCAGAAACAGGGTCAGTATGGAAGAAGGATACCCAGACAATTTCAGTAGTAGTAGTAGTAGCAATAGGTCTTATAAAAAAATAATTTACAATCATACTTCGATATACTACCAATATTTGTAACTCCATACGAGTTGCAGAAGGAGTTATTACTGGGCACATTGCGGGTGCTGAGAAGAGCACTTTTGGCTAACATCAAAGATAGAAACAATACTAATTTCATGAACTTTAATCATACTTTCACTTAGGAATGGGGTCCATTCCTGTCAAAAAATGAGATGGGGTTAAATGTTCTCTTTTAATTGTTCTGAGGAAGTCTAAATAAATAATAAATAATAAAGGGATGAAAGCACTCAACAATAAAACATTTTCTGTTTTTTTTTACTCAGGTGCTTTATATTTTGAAATTCTGTTACAGAGATATAGTGCGGCTTATGTGATAATTTGCAGCAAATGCTTATGTTGGCAGATTTACTGGAAGCTGAAATCCATAGTTTACCTACATTTGTATGTTCCACATTAATCTGTACACCATGCCTTATAAAAACACTGCACAACAGGCTCAAATTTCCTTTTACAGATCAGAATAGGTGTAATGGGCAACAGATGATGTAACTAGAATTAACTTCTGGAAGTGAAGGAGGTCAGGTGGAAATCTTGCTGAAAACCTGAGCTCAACCAGGGCTAAAAAAGATTAACAAAATTAAATGTCTGCTACAATAAAGGTGACAACAGCATTAACATCAAAGGATCACTCAATCCAATTGCAACCAGTTGCTTGTGATGTAATGTGGCTGCAATATTATTGGTCAGTTTGTATTTTGAATTCTGAGATTTACATTGATATAGCTGATTTTTTTTCAATCTATTTCTGTTTTTTTTTCTTTCCTTCTTGAAACAGTCTAAAGAAGTTTTGGAACTCTAGATGAAAAAAATGCCTGCTACACACTAAATGTTTTAAATACTAGTTAATTTTGTGCTGTGTTTTAATGCATTTATCAATTTATTTATTTATTTATTCATTTATTATGAAACTTTGAACATTTTAGACATTTAGGCATATTCAGATTATGTTTGATTGAAAATGATAATAATTATGATATTATAAAGTGCCATATTACTATGAATTAATTGATCAACAGACATTTTCTCTTTCACATTTCCTTAAGTAGATTAAATATATTAAGTAAAATTCATTAAGTATAAGAACATTTCACATACTGCCAACAAACTTAGTCAAAAGTGTCAAATGTTATATAATAAAATGATGTTAGCATCAGCTTTATTTATGCATATTTTATGTGTGCATATTTTCTTGAATTGCCTCATGCATGATTGGTCAGTTCATAATTTATATGAAATGTATTTTCTATAGAAGGATACTTCTATCGTTATTTAAGTATTATGCATTCACTTTTCTTTTGAAAAAATGAAAATAAGACATTTTTACAAAGGATTGCATTGATTTATCACTGTATGATTATATGAAATCAAGTAATACTTTGAATTTCAAGAGATGCTGAGTACTGATTTTATAAGCTACAATGATTTAACTCATGTCCCCAAGTTCAGAATGTTCATATTAATAAATAATGCAGCTGTTGTTTATGCAAGGTGTCTGCACATAACCTGCATAGGTCCAGATACTATCTAGGCTGCAGGTAGACTGAGTGTCATTCCACTCTCAATATCTTCAGGGGTATGAAGTCTACAAAACAGGAACTTGTCTCTTTTGTAGACTATTTTATTTATTGTCATTTGTTAACTGGGTTGGTCCAACTGAGCCAAATGCCCATTTTCAGTGGAGACCCGAGGAGGAAAGCTCCAATTACAAATTACAGTCATACACAAAGTAATTCAGTCATATAAAAAAGAATTCAGTCATATAAAAAGAAATTATATCTCAAAAAGAGTTAATACAACAAAGATAATAACACAATTAAAGTTGTTTTGTACAGGTTTTCGTAAAAAAAAAAAAAAATGAAATGATGTACATTATCAACAAGATGGAGTGGCAGTTAAGGGAAGAACAATGGAGTTATTTACACTTAGAGGGGACTGTGGAAGTTTTTCCATGGAAGAGGGTTAAGAAGATAAGAAAGGGGAAACAATGGTATGTAAAAGGAATAGGTTTTAGGAATTCAGGTTGCAGCTAGACAAGGGTAGGACCAGGTGTTCTGTAGGTAGTGTTTGAGTGCTAGTTTGAATTGTGATTTATCGGGGGATACTTCTTATATTGTAAGGAAGGGAGTTCCAGGAGTGAGCAACTGAAAATTTATATAATGACTTGCCAATGTTTTTAAATGGTTTGTATATGTCCAGCAGATGTTTATTTGATGAACAGAGTTGTCGTTGGGGGTTATATTGTGATACAATATTAGAGATAGAGTGGCAGGATGTAGGGTTGTAAAGAATTGAGTGGATTATAGCCAGTTGTGGAAGAAGTTAATTTGTGAATTCTGGCCATTGTAAAGATGTAAGGGCATGGCAGTGATGGGATTTGTGGAGAGGTTAGCAGAAAATGTAGCTGTTTTATTGTAGGTTTGTTCTAATTTGCTGAGAAGAGAAGACTGAAGGTTAGTGACGACTGGGGCTGCATATAGTAGACCAGGTATGAGGAGAGATGAGGCTATGGTGGGTTTAGAGGAGTTAGAAAGAAATTTGTGATTTTGGTATAGTAGATGAAGTTTTTGGTGAGGTTTTTTTTATGCATAAAAAGCAGACATGGTTCATCACTGATCAGGATATGGTAGGGATGGATACAAAAAATAGGAGGTATACAAGGATGTTTTCCAGCTATGTCAGTGCTTTTCTTTAATAGAAATAGAGGAGAAAAAGTGTAGTATGGTGCAAGGGTCAGGCTTTCTGGGAATCAGCTTCACAACATTGCAGATCATTGTACTTTTAGGGCAAAATAAACCTGAAGTAAAAACAAAGCAACCAGTACCTCAACAAATAAGAAATACTTTTATTCTACTGTTTCAACTGGAGAAGTCATTTTCCATTTTTTCAGTTTAGACAAACTAAATCTAAAAGGCTGTTCAGAATATAAACTTAAGTAGCTTATTGCCAAGGCAGTCCGTAAATCACATCCAAGCTAACATACTCCCTCTGTGTAATCTATAGCTAAAGCAACACATTTGTGTTGCACAGCTAGGCTTATAAAGGGTCTAGTGGTCATTTGTCTAGTATATATGTATGAACCAATGAACTTATATAAAAAGGTTAATAATATAGATATATGCATTTAACAGATAATGAATGCAGAGATGTGAACACAGTCAGGTTTGTCTAGCTATGTTTTTGCAAGATTAATGTATGCGTAGAAGGCAAGGAATTGCGAAAGTAAATTGACAGGGTTTTATTATCTTATAAGGTTGCAGGGAGAATTGGGGGTAACCGTTTAAGTAAATATCTGCTGCTGGTGGTCTGCTGCTCTGGGGTCAAATTGTTAAATTACAGTATTTTTCTGCTCTATTAAATGTAATGATAACTAAGTGCTATTAAAGAGCTGGTTTGAATGCTGGTGCTGGTAAGTGTTATGGTGTACTTTTCATTATGAAAGAACTGTAGTTAGTGCTAGAATTGTAGAAGGCAGTGAAATTATACTTAGATGCTGCTTTTAAGCAATTCCCTGTTAGGATAATATAAAAATCATCTGAGGAACTTTCTTTAAGCAGCTCTATAGAAGTTGGTCATGGAGAGCAGAGCTATGATGAGGCAGGCCAGGCACTTCAGAAAAGTTTGATGCAGCAGTAGCTGTTAACCTGTGTTAATGGTTTTGTTTATCCCATCCTGCAGCTAGCAAGTTTGTTTTGTCTCTTTCTAAAGATATGAGTGCTGTAGTATCTAACTACTTCAAGCAACAATAATAGTCAGTGGACCAGCAGGCAGAAAAATTATTTTATGAGATGGACAGGGTTGTCCAGACTGATGAGATGGGAACCAACCAAGAAATGGAAAAGACAGCTGGTTGTGAGAAAGAAGACATGAAACAGTAGGTATATTGGTGAATGTGCTTATCAGGTGATCATATCTACCAGACAAAATACAACCATAGTCCATACACAGGGGCAAATAAGAACTTCTATCTCTTAGATGATGATGTAGAATCTATGAAGGTTGAGGTGGAAGAAACTGATGAATATTTTGTCGATTCTTTGGACAGTGAAGAAATGGCAGGCTGCAGAGGCTGACAGGGATGAAGGTCACAGGCAGGGCCAGGACACATCTAAATGGGGAACATTACAAGAAGCACTCACTTAACAGCAAGCTAAACTGGGGTCGCCTCACAATTTTCCCATGTACCCTTTGCTTCTGGGTGATAAAGATGTGGTTAAGGGAGATACTGAGTGCTCTGCTTGATACTCTAGGGGAGTGTCAGAAAAAGTGGGGTTTGAAAACACTCAGTGATGACAAATGTACAGAGTTGCCAATATGTCATGAACTATCAAGGAGGAAATTTGATGGGGTTACTATATAGTTTCATAGGTGTACACTAGGCCAATGACCACCGGAGCCTTTATAAGCCAATCCAAGCATTCCAGTTCTATCCTGCAAGTTTATGTGCCTTAGAAGTTATTTTAAGGGGCATATTGAAGCTAGGGCAAGATTAACAGGCTGCCTGTGTCCCTTAGAGGCATAGGCATTTGATCCGGGTTTAGGGAAGAGTTCTGCTTCACATGGATGGAAGCCTATTCCAAAGAAGGGGAATTCTCTCAGACACATACCTGTCTCTCCAGTGTGTCCTATTTATATCACAATCAAGGTTTAAATCATGCTATTCATTTTTCCCACATGCAAAACGTCCTACAGGATGGGACCCAAGGATGTCTTGTATGCCAGACATAGATTGCCTCTCAACAGTCTGAAGGAAACAGTATACAGATAAGCTTTGAGGTGATCTGCATAGGAAATGCTGTTAACGCCCTGTGTTATTCTTTTGAGGAACTTCTGTGGGTGCTCCAGTTGTTGCATGTACCTGGTCAGGTACATACCAAAGGGGGCACTGTACTCAATGATGGGTCTGATAAGAGCCAAATACAGTGGAACGGTTGCTTTCTTGGACTTAGATGCTATGCCCTTGTTTGTAAGTTGAGCAACATAGAATGATTTCCTTACTGCTTTGACACATGTTGGTCGAAATCCAGGTTACTATACACATGCATACCCAAATCCCTGACTATTTGTTCTACTCTTAGGGGTGTTTATCAATGAAGTAATTACCTATGATGGCTGACTTCCCAAAGGGTACTATTATGTATTTGTTGACATTGAGTTTTAAGTCATTTCTCTGCATTAGTCCTTCCTGTAGTATGTTAGTATCTTGAGGGGATTCTATCACTTCTTCTAGTTTGCAGTCATTTGGATTTGACTTCTGAGAAGTAGATGCCAAAAAGGAGCAGAACCAGCACACACCCCTGAGGATCTCTGCTAGTGACTGGTCTTTTTCTGGAGCTGGTCTCCCAGATCCTAACTTCGTGGAACTTAACTGAGAGTCAACTGGCTATCCAGCATATAACATAGGCCTTTGTGCCTATATCCATGAGTTTGTTTACAATGCCTGAGGGGCTATTGTATCAAATGGCTTAGCCAGGTGAAGGTAGGCATCCATTGCCCTGGTGATCTTCTCAAAGAAATCTACCAGATAAGTCCTTGTTAATTATTTCCATGAAAACTCGTTCAATGGTTGTGCATATGAGACTAGTCAGACTTATAGGTCTGTAGTTCTCAGGGTCCGTTGATGGTCATCCTTCTGTAGGTGGATGACTGTTGCAATTCCCCATTTGTGTGGCACAAAGCCTATCTGAAGGCTATGGTTAAAGAGCAACACCAGCAGTCCCAATGTGGTGCTGATTAATCTCCTTCACTAGGATGGAGTCCAATGGATTACCTAAATTAATTAATTAGGAACTTAGAACATAACAGCTACACTGGCAGCTTTGTTCAAATGTTGTAGCACCAGATATTTAGTTATTTAACATTTCTTTACCAGGAATGTCTGACTGGGACATAACCCATTTTCAGCCGAGACCGGAGAAGAATGCTACAGACACATTTCTTTGAAATGTGAGAGGAAACCAGAGCATCCAGAGAAAACTCACTCAAATGCAGTAAGGACATGCAGACTCTGAACAGAAGGCACTCCAGCTGAGAATCAAACCAGAGAACCTCTTGCTGTGAGATAGTAACACTAACCGTTGCACCACTGTGCCGCCCATAAGGCAAAGATTTGGGATAACTAATCTCTGAGTTTTATGTATCTGCAAGGCCAAAATCATGTGAAATTACTCTATCAGATAAAGCAATTGATGGGGTCTCTTTTGAAATGTCAGCACCCGTAATGCCGAGTGACCACACACAGAAAAAAAATAACAAAAATACAAGAGAAGAGTGAATATCAAATATTCTGAGAAATGTCCGTCTCAGATTTGGTACATGCAAGCCCATTTTTTCAGCTATCCTTGTTTTCTCGCCTTACTGAACTAGAATAGTCCAGTCTTCAGATTTTGCTGATCTCTGGGCTTTGTCTTAGTTCCTGTGCAATCCATATCCTTATTTGGATAAGAGGAAGCTTCTTTGTTCACCAGTGGGAGTGGGGAGCACTGAGCAACCTATTTGTCCCTAGAGGAGTGGTTCCAGCCCAGCAACTTGTAGTTTATTGGCGATTTTGGGTCAATTCCTGGCTCTTTTCAACCCCCTGCTATAAAGCCCATTTTTGCGTGCTTTTTCACTTGTATACGACTCAGCACAGCTCCTCGTGGTGTCCTGCAGAGTTTTACAAGTAGCAGAGAGTGAAAGAGTGACTTTCCTTGATTTTTAAGTATTTTTTCTGGCTTTAGCTTTATTACTGTATCTCGACTGCATTTCGCCTAAAAAACAGCTCTGCATATTGTTTATACTGTACCTGTGTTGATTCTAAACTGTTTGCACTTTAAAAAGTTATTTTTGTTTAATTTAACTGTTAGGCTAACACACTCAAGTGCGCTAGCCGTTTTATAGCATTTACTGTTTTCTACTGTATCTTTCTCTTCTGTCTCTGTAAAAAAAAAAAACAAAAAACAAAAAATATCCTTGTTTTCCCGCCTTACTGAACTAGAATAGTCCAGTCTTCAGATTTTGCTGATCTCTGGGCTTTGTCTTAGTTCCTGTGCTATCCATATCCTTATTTGGATAAGAGGAAGCTTCTTTGTTCACCAGTGGGAGTGGGGAGCACTGAGCAACCTATTTGTCCCTAGAGGAGTGGTTCCAGCCCAGCAACTTGTAGTTTATTGGCCATTTTGGGTCAATTCCTGGCTGTTTTCAACCCCCTGCTATAAAGCCCGTTTTTGCGCGCTTTAACGTGAATTAGAGCAAAGTTGCTCATAGAGCAGCATAGGGCAGCGCCGGTTAATCAAGTTGAAACTATTTCTGGCTCCGTAAAGTCTGCTCTTCAATTTTTCCCTTAGAACTGCTCTACTTGCAATCTAAACAGCCTATACTCTATCTGAAAAGCTCAGCACTTGCTCCTAAAGCATTTTTTATACAGGTAAAGCACTCAAACAAAAGAAGGTACTTAATTCACCTAAATTCCCTTGAGTACCCATTTCCCTATAGGTCCTTTCTGACTCAGTTACACAGCAATCTTTTTCACTATTCTAGCATGTCGAAGGGTCAGTTGCTGACGTCCTCTCCTGTTCAGCTGGTGAATCTGGGAATCTTGAGGCAATGTTACAATTGCCTCATGTACACAGACAACCCTCTCCTCCTCCCAACAAATACAAATATATGCGAGAGATGCAACTATATAGCCAAACTGGAAGCTGAGCTCTCTCAACTTAGTACTGGCAAGACCAGTCAGGAGGAGAAGGTAACCACGCACACCACAAACCCAGTCTCACATAGAACTATCACAACTGCAAACCAAACACATAAACACACAAAAAATACTCGGAGGCGCTGATTAAAAATCTACCAAAACAACAGAGGCCCCCAAAGCAGACACCCAAGCAACTGCAACCTCAAGACATAGCACATGCAACACATAGTTCACAAAGTCAGTGTGCTAAACAGTCACAGCCCTTAAGGCCAAACAACATGCCAGACATACTTGTAATAGGTGACTCCATAGTCAGACACACTGACGTCCCGCTCACCAGACTGAACAAGGAAAAGGTCACAGTAAGCTGCCTGTCGGCCACTAGAATTCGCCACATAACACAAGCACTCAGGTCACTCCACAGCAAGTTCAAATATGACTCAGTCATTGTCCATGCCGGTGTGAATGACCTGAAACGTACCTCCCTGGACTACATGAAAAGAGACATAGAGGAGCTCTCTGATTATGTAGCCCAGGCCGGTATGACCCTGACCCTGAGCAGCATCTTACCCTCACCAAGAATGATGCCACAGTACAAAGACAAAATGATCAGTTTTAACAATTGGCTTAATTACTGGTGTCATTCTAAGGGGATCCAATGTCTGTCTGCTTGGGATGACATGCTTGACAAGCCACGCTGCTTCGCAAGGGATGGCTTGCACCTGTCACCCCTGGGCTTCCGGATATTGGCCAAGGCTCTTGCCACCCCCATAGTGCCTTTTTTAGGCAAGGCTGAAATGACAAACCTACCTCCCTAGAAAACACAAGTGGAAAAAAACTAAGGGTAATGCTGCTCAATGCCAGAAGTCTAAACCTCAAGATGCACACTCTCGAAGCCCTCCTCAGTATGGAGAACATTGATGTCTGTGCAGTGACTGAAACCTGGTTCAAGGCTCCTGACAGCACCCCAGCACTATCAGGTTTTACCTCATATCATGCTTTCCGGCCCCAAAACTTGGACCGAACCACAAAAGGAGGGGGAGTATCCATATTCATCAAAGATACCTACACCTCCAGGTTAGTGGAAATGCACGAAGCATCGGAGACCATCCAGGTGCAACTAACCATAGGCAAAACTGCCCTACAGTTTGTAGCATGCTACAGACCACCCTCTCAAACTCAGGAACCCCACACAGCCTTCCTGAAGACACTGGAGAGTATGAATGTCTCTCCAAATGCCATCATATTGGGAGACTTCAACTACCCAAACATAGACTGGGAACATTACTCAAGCCCCAACACCCTAGCCCAAAGGTTCCTAGAATTCATAAACTCAAATGCGATGGAACAACTAGTCACCATTCCCACAAGAGGAGATAATATACTAGACCTGATCATCACAAACATGGGTACAAAATGCTCCACACTGGAAGTATATCCCTCATTGGTGAGATCAGACCATAAATTAATCTCACTGGAAATCCACATCCTGCCACCACCCCCTGCACAAAAGACCACAGTGAAGAACTTCTCAAAAGCCAACTTCACACTTCTTAAGACTGAAGTGGTATCCTTCAAGGCCCCTGGGCCAGTGGAAACCACAACCCACACTGCTGAATCCTTTACAAATGCCTTCTATGGGCACCTCCAAGAATGCATGGATCATGCAATCCCAAATAAAACCAAGACCCATTCCCCCAAAGGCAGGCGCCCGGTCTGGTGGACCCCAGCCATAAACAAACTTTACAACAGGAGGAGGAAGCTACTACATGACAGAGCAAAATCCCTAAAAGGGAAGGCATCTCTGATCAGTACTAGCAAAAAACTACGATCACTCATAAAATCATCCAAGGCCAACTTTGAGAGAAAAATCGCAAAAGACACAAAAGACAATCACAAGGCCTTCTTTAGCTATGTTAGAAACCTGGGTGGAAACTCCCAGATATGCTCAGAGTTAGTCCAAAATGACACAAAATACACTGAACCCACAGACATTGCCAACATTCTGGCAGACAGGTTCAGTGCAAATTTCTCCTCCCAAAAGGAGAAATATCTATCCCAGCAGAGAGTAGCCTCCCTAACATCTCAGATGCCCAGGTGAGAGCCGCCCTCTCTAAAGCTAAAAACACAGCATCAATGGGACCGGACAGTGTCCCGGGCTGTGTGCTACATGAACTCCAAGAGGAACTAAACCCACACATAAGGCTGCTGTTTAATCTTAGCCTTACTACAGGATACGTACCCAAAGAGTGGCATACGGCAACAGTGGTCCCACTCCACAAAGGCGGTGCTTCTACGGACCCTGGAAATTACCGCCCCATAAGTTTGACGAGCCTGGTCTGCAAAGCTATGGAGAGGATCATTATGTTACTCATAAACAAAGACATTGGGGACCTGCAGACATTGAATCCTACCCAATTTGGCTTTGTCAAGGGCAGATCCTGCCTTTTGAACTTGGTCGACATTTTTGAAACAGTCACTAAGGCCATTGATGAGGGTAAGGCAGTTCACACAGCCTACCTTGACCTTGCAAAAGCCTTCGACACAATACCCCACTCGGGCATCATAGACAAACTCACCAGCTTAAATGTAAACCCATATGTCACAAGATGGGTTGCAAACTGGCTCAAGGACAGAACCCACAGGGTCAGAGTTGCTGGAGCCATGTCAGACTCTAAGCCGGTCACAAGCGGTGTCCCACAGGGCTCAGTCCTGGGACCCCTCTTGTTCGGCATTTATTTTTCGAGGTGCAGGCAAACATAGGGGATTGTGGCTGACAAAGTTCGCAGATGACTGCAAACTGGGCCATAATTGATACTCCAGCGGACACAAGCATCCTTCAGAGAGGCCTCATAGAAATGGATAATTGGTGCCAGAGCCATGGCCTTAAGCTGAATGCCAAAAAATGTATAGTCATACCCTTTAGGAAAAACAAGGTACCCACAAATTACCACATAGGTGGTAATCCATTAATCTGGAAGAGGTAATCAGGGACCTAGGGACCCAAGTTGACAGTAACCTCTCATTTAACACTCACATTGCCAAAGTGGTTAGGAAGACCTTCTATATTGCCCACCTTATCATGAAGGGATTCACATCTAGATCAAGAGAGGTCATTGTGCCCTGTACTCTTCTCTTATCAGGCCAATGATTGAGTACAATGCCCCATTTGGGATGTATCTTACCTGACACCTGCAGCAGTTGGAAAGACCCCAAAAGTTCCTCACCAAGAGGATAAAGGGTCTCAAACATATGTCATATGCTGCCCGGCTGAAGAAACTCCAGCTCTATTCAGTCGCATACCGCCTACTCAGAGGTGATCTGTGCCTGACGTACAAGGCCATGTCCAATCCGGAATTAATGGACATGCTCCACCTCAGAAAATCCAAATCCATCAGAGCCACAAGAGCAAGAGACTTGAACCTCAACACAGAAATAAATAGGACGTGCTGGAGGGACAGATTCATAACCCAGAGGCTCCCTACACTCTGGAACAGAATCCCAGTCCATGTTAGGCAGAGCCCCTCACTAACTCTATTCAAGAGAAATCTTGACGAGTGGATGGGAGATTGTAGGTTTACCCCGGGGGTCATCTCTGTGTCACTGCTAGACAGAGGCACAGTAAACTAAACCCTAAATGGGCGTAGTATTCTCATCCTAAGGGGTGGTGAAAGCCACACACACTCTGGCTAGGCTTATAAATGCCCTAGGGCAGATAGCCTAGTATGAACCTATGAATCTATTTCTGGACATGCTGAAGTGGCTCCTGACATTTCAAATGATCACCCAGTTGATCATTTACAACCTCATTATAAGCGGTACCCACAGGAAATGAGAGGAACGTGTTGTTGCAATATGACCAATGGCTTAGGAAGCACAGAACACAGAATATTAAGGTGGCAAGTGAGACATTGATAGACAGAGATCAGGTACAGACATCTGTGGAAACAGTGACATTGGCACCTAAACCAGGTTAGTCCTTCAGTGACGACAGGTGTGAATGGACAGCTTATCGCTTCACACATGTATAGTCACACTGCCAAAAGGAGGTGCCTCAAGAGGAAAGGTCTCAGAGGACTGTACTGACATGTCAGAATAATATGTGTGTACTATAGAGGGAGGGGTAGTGGGCCTTTCAGGTTTGGAGAGAGTATGAACATGATTTATTTTTATGAATGAGCGGATATCAGTGCAGCATACTGCTTCATTAATGTTTGCTAATTCTCTATTTGATTAGTATGATATAAATACTTCACTACTTTAAAAACAGTAGTGTATATACTAAGAGTGCCAAGAAGTTTCAGATTGTAATATATATATATATATATATATATATATATATATATATATATATATATATATATATATATATATATATGTTTTTTTTTTTTTTTTTTTTTTTTTCTGCCAGAAGGGATTCTTTTGAAAATAATATGGAAAAGCATTGTTACAGGAAAGAAATTTAAATTGAACTTAGGTATCAGATTAGCTGGTATAGAAGTAGAAAGCTATCATATTTTATTCAGATTTGCAAAGATCTAGCCATAAAAGTCAAAGTAAACATAAACGAAAAGGCAAAATAGATATTTCAGGTCTGTCTTTAAATATTCTAACAGTTCTTCATGTGATACAGTTACAACTCATGGTAAGACAAGCACTGGTGCAGAGGTTGTAGAAACTTCATTATGTTTAAAGCATCCAAGAATTCTGGCAAAAATAGAATTACAATGTGTCTAACGTATCATTATATTTGTCTTTATGAGGCAACATGGTGGTATGAAACTCTTGAAAACAAAAAAATGTGGGATATAAGTCAAACTGGTTGTCACAGATAACCAATGCCAAACAGTAGCAGAGACTATGTCCAATGAAAAGACTTTAATCATTAACCTTACAAATACTGAACTGCCTGATAATGAGGTGCCAATCCGAAGATGAAGAAACAGTTGAATTTTTACTGTATTTTCTTAATGAGTTAGAAACCATTATACATATTAAAGGGTTTTCTAGAAAACTAAACTTGAGATTATTTTTATAAAAGGATGGTAACTACACCAGAGGTCACATAAGAAATTAACTTTAGTGTGAAGCCATCTAGTTTCTATTCTCTTCATAAGCTTTTTACAGGGTCCATGTATATGGGTCCACTTTTAAAACTCGAAGTACTGAAAGCTGAAATTTCATTATTTCAAGCCGAGAACATTGAAAGCCCACAAAAATGAAAACACATAATACCTAAACTCAAAATAACGAAAAAAAAACATCCAAACCTCCCCCTACATACCACTACCTTACATTTTTCCCTACATAGCATTACTTTATATTTAAGCAGGGAGGCAAGCCACTCTGCACTCTCTACACCCCCACTACTTATATATACCAACTCCGATGTCGCAGTAACACAAATAACACACACACACACACTACAAATATACATCACCACTTTCAACATTTAAGCAAACGCACTCTAACCTACCTACCCTAACCAACTCCTAAATCTTACCCAAAAATAAATCAAACCAAAATCCTATCCAAAACCCTAACAACATACAGACTTGCCTGAATCTCTGTTAATAAACACAAATTGGGCCACACGCATAGAACCCGGAAACAATAAAGCATTAAAGGGACAGCACACTACATAACACACACCACACAACAACTACTAAAACTTTGAAAAACTAAGATTCGAGAAAATGCAGTTTTGAAGAACTGCACTTTTGACATTCTCAACTCGAAATACTGAAATTCGAGATTTCAGTATTTCGAGTTGAAGAAGTAGCCCCATAAATATATATAAATATATAATGTATATTTTTTAAATGTTGGTCACAATCTGAAAGCACAGGAAAGAAATGCTGTTAACAAACCAAGCACCAATTATAGAAGCAGACAAAGGGAACTGAATTATGAGAAAGCTGTTATTATAAGGCTGAGGGAAAATATCATCTGAGTATAATATGATTTATAGGCCCATTATTAGTCATTCCCCTCCTGAATTCAAGACAATTATTGACCAGTGTTTGCTGAAATTCTTTGAACTAGAAATTATTTCTGAAAATCCTTAGTGTGATCTTCTGATTCTAAAGTCAGGATGTCAGTATTTCTATCTTTTATAAAAGTGTTCCAAAACATATGTCTCTTCCTCTGGTCACTCAGCATTTTCTGGTGAAGGGATCCTTGATAAAACCTTTGTCCTGCTTCCTTGAACAATATGTAAGACCATTGTTAATGATGGTGCATTCCCAGTTATATGGTACTGCAGAGTTTTCAAAACTTATGGTAAATGTTCTCTTTGAACAAAATTGGTTGTTTGGTCCACTCATTGTGAGGCCATGCTGCACTAGTATTCCACACTCAGTGTGAGGCCATGCTGCACTAGTATTCCACACTCAGTGTGAGGCCATGCTGCACTAGTATTCCACACTCAGTGTGAGGCCATGCTGCACTAGTATTCCACACTCAGTGTGAGGCCATGCTGCACTAGTATTCCACACTCAGTGTGAGGCCATGCTGCACTAGTATTCCACACTCAGTGTGAGGCCATGCTGCACTAGTATTCCACACTCAGTGTGAGGCCATGCTGCACTAGTATTCCACACTCAGTGTGAGGCCATGCTGCACTAGTATTCCACACTCAGTGTGAGGCCATGCTGCACTAGTATTCCACACTCAGTGTGAGGCCATGCTGCACTAGTATTCCACACTCAGTGTGAGGCCATGCTGCACTAGTATTCCACACTCAGTGTGAGGCCATGCTGCACTAGTATTCCACATGGAGGGACAATATACTGACTGAATGGATCAGAAGGTTATACTCAGTAGTTATTATGCTTTATTATAGACCTCACAATATGGCTTTTGAAACATAAAAAAGTATTTTATTTTAGATCAAAGTGTTTCTGCAGAAATAAGGGATAGTAATGCATGCTAATTTCCTCCATATATGCTGATCGTTATGTGTTGGATTTGTGTCATTTGATCAAAAGTTCATTTGACTGAATCCCAAAACTCTGAACACAAATCACTGAAAAGTCATTTGATTTAATAATGATTGATCAAAAACATTCTAGACAGCACATGGGCAAGCCTTCCTGCATTCCCTTACTTATATATACTAACTCCATTGTCATGAAACCATGGAGAAAAGAAAAACTAAAACACAAACAATGAATCAATGCTGGTACACAAACACAAACATTTGCAGATCATGACAGTGGCCATAAACCAGTCCACACATAGTCTTTTAGACTTACTTCCTTAATAACTCCTACAATCAAAAATTATACCATCACATACTGCTTATACACTTCTACAACTTTTTATCAGTTGTGATTTAGTAAAAAGTTTTCAATCAATTGTACTTGACTATTTGGAATTGAGTCATATGAGCATTCAGTCAAATAATAGTAACCCTTTTGGCTTATATTGAACAAGCCTGCATTTATGAGCCTGTTGTGAACACTTGTTTGGGTTCTATAGACATGTAGTAATATTCCACTAGTAATTGCTAGATTATTTGACAAGAGGATGGCATTTGTCAGCAAATATTTGTGATGTATTTGAATAAAAAATTAGATAGCATTCAAGATACTTTAAGTCAAAGTTATTTACAATTGACTTTCTAGATATAAATGTACACAGATCCTTCATGAAACACTGATCACTAGTCTCTGTTAGACACCATTCTTTGAATGTTCATTAGTTCTGCCATCTTAGATTCATGAATGGAAATATTCCTAAATCTCAGATAATGGGAATAAAATGGATACATCCAGAGTTGGATAAGTATGAGTTAGTGTTTCTTACTTCTATCCACAATGAAACCGTCACCAGAAGGCAGAGGCACCACGGACTCAAAAACTTAGTGAAAATAAAACCAGTGGTTTATTAAACACAAAGGTTGAGCGCTTTCGTCCACAACTGTGGACTTCTTCAGAACAGTTGTTTCAGTAAAATAATACCCATTATATACACATGCTCCCCCTATTATGCCATCTTTGAGGACCAATCACATAAATTCCCTTTAATTAAAAGTTAAAACCTTAAAGTAAAAATCATCCAACATTCAACATACCAAAATGTCAAGAGGCAAAAAAAATACATTTCTGAACTCCATATGATCTATAGAAATATATGTATGCATAAAAATGTTAATGCGAATTGTAGGTATAAAAATACATAATCTATCATTTTTTTAACCATAAATTAAGTCATAAACGTGTCTCAAAGTTTAGCTGATCTCATTTTAAGTACAGGTTGTAGTGAAATGTGATCATTTAGACCTGGAGCAACAGTAGCATCAAGCTTAATTTGCCAGAGGAGTTTCCCAGGCACCTCCTTTGGCATCCATAGTAACAACTTCCAAAATGGCAAATTATTTTTTTTTTTGTTTTTAACTTTCAATTAAAGGGAATTTATGTGATAGGTCCTCAAAGATTTCCACCTTGTCTTGGAAGTTTTTCTGTCCATGGTGCCTCTGCCTTCTGGTGATGGTTTTGTTGTGGATTATCAGTTATTTGGCTGAAACCATTTTGGTGCACTGCTCTTGGTTACTAGTTTCTTACTTCTATCTTTAGATAAAAAATAGAGAGGAAAATGGATTGGACTGGGCCATTACCATGTAAAGAAAAATAAGAATTATTCAGATGTCAGATTGCTTATGATTAATAAACAATTTACTTTCAGAATTACTTACTTTAATTAATTCATCCATTCATTAATTCCTTCCTTTATTCATTGGCAGCAATCCTAAGCATTATATGATTATTACCCAGGGATGCTTACACTGCTAAAAAGAAGGTTGCATTTTTGTTCCTCTTGTGTTGTGTTGTGTTGTGTTAGTGCACTTTTTATTGGATAACATTTGTGCATGAGGCAAATGCTGCCAAGTGCAAGAAGTACTAAAATGTGGTACAATGTTGTTACAGTACATGCCTGAGGTAAGATAAATGCAGTAACATTGTATGAGGTCTGCATTTCTTTGTTGAGTATTGATTGCATTATATCAATATACAGTAACAATGGGCAGACACATTTAATCAGCTTCCCAAGAATTTAAACAGATGTATTGTTTCTTTGAAGAGATACTATGTACTAATATATCATCACTGTGGGGATATAGTGCCCAGTTAAGCCAAATGTACTTTTTTTTCACAAAACCTGAAGTTATTGTAAAATGAATAATACATACAATGTAAAAAAGTAGACATCACTGAACATATGTGCAACAGCAGTTAGAAACTGAAACTATCATGGTTTCTCATGTAAATATTTACAGTGCTTTTATCTTGAAAAAATTCATTATCTCATTTGGACACTAGATTTGGGCTCAACTCCCCTCCAGAAAACAGGAACAGCATCATTTACTTTTAAAGCCAAACTGGAAGGATTACCTTGGACTTCATAAATAGATTAAAAGCAACTGTCAGTAGAGTTATTGCCTTACTTCTAGGCTATACACAGTGGACTGAATTCTTGAAGCAGAACTCAAACAGGATTCCATTTGTGAAACTATGTAATTACTGCTTGGACTTCTAAGTCATGTGTAGATATAATTTCAATATGTCTTTTTAGCTATTGATACTGCTATGTCATCATAAACTGCTAGACAGAGTTTTATTACATAGCATTTGTCTGTTTTGTTTAAACACATTTAATTGTCCTTTCTTTGTGCAAATTAAAAGCTACTTTGATGTTTCATTTTGCAAAGTACATTGCTTGCATATACTTATTCCAAGTTGAGTTTTATTATACAATTGTGAATGCTTTTTTGTTATTAGTTTATATATTATTTTAAGAGTATTTGCATTTGAACAAATAACATCAACATTTGGCACATGCCAGTCAAAGAATTATTGCTAAAGCTATTGCTACCAGACAAATATATAATGGTTGGCTTATTTAAGAGAAGCATTAATTGTGTTTTTTTATGCTGGTGTAGTCTAATGTAAAGATGAGGACAGAGATGTCTGTACTAGTGAGATGCCATTAACCCTGTGTATGTGTTTATATGCAAAACAACTTTAGTGAAGTTTCAATTACCATTTACTGTTTGCAGCAGAATATACTAGGCTCAATTGGAAGTGGGTAGAATCCTGGGGAGCCAGTGAGTATGACTCTGATTTGCAGTTGTATAGTGTAAAGATTATTTGGATGTGGTGGATATTTGCTACTACCCGAGGCACTAATGTATATTTCTCATATGTTCTCAAGGTCAATTGTCCCCATATATTTATGCAAATTTAAAGTCCTTACCACCAAACACATCAACACAAGTGATATCAGGATCATGGAAATAAAGTCCCTGTCCATATCAGGTACATTACATAATCTAAGGATCAATGTCAAAAATCATATTTATATTTCTTGAAAGAAGCAGTTTTCAATTTCTATAAGGTCATTTTGTAAGTGGTGGCTGATTTTAATATGGCTGAAGTAATTAAGGGGAGATATATGTCTGAAATTCAGCCCTGGTGGAGTGGCTACACATCTGCAAGTCAAACAGTGTGAGGGTCACCTGATCTAGGGACCTAAATTTAGTCAGCGGCTCAAACAAAACATGTTGGAGTGACAGACGTGTCTCAGAGATTGCCCCTTCTTTAGAGCAGGCTTCCTATTCACATTAAGCAGAGCTCTTCACTGGCCCTCTTCAAACACAATTTGGATCAATGGATGGGGAATCACAAATTCACACCTGGGGTAGTGCCTATGTCCCTTATGGACAGGGACAATCTGTAAGATACTCAGTGCACAGGCACAAATCCATGCCATCCTCTTACCCCTATGGGCCATATAATGGATAAAATCAGGTTATATTTTCAAGGCTTGTAAGGACCCTTAAGCCGTTAGCCTAGTAATCTTCTATACACCTATGAACCTATGACATTAGCAGGATGATGTCCCTCCCATAAAGAATTTCATTCAAGTTTAGCAAATCTAAGATGAGAGAGTTGATATAACTGGAAAAAATAAGAAATGGCACAAGTACAGGTTCAATGGTACCCCAGAAGAGATGATTTTCTGGAAATTAACTATGGAGGCATAATCTAATAAACAACTTTGAAATCAGAGGACTGTGATGTTTAAAGCACAAAAAAATAATAAAAGCTCTTTTGTGAAGAAACAATGAGAAATGACTCAAAGGCCTATTTAAAAACCAATGAAAAGAACATATTTAGATCTAACAAGATGATACATATAGTAAACATTATTTATATGGTTGCTAGTGATGCTGTTCATTTGCTATGTGTCTCCATTAAAACATGCTGTACTCTTAAAAAACAATTGAATTATTTAAGCAATGTCTTAGCATAACTAAACTAAAGCATTCCAGTATTTTGCATAGCTGAGGGGAAATATGGTAGGTCCACATTTCCCACAACTCCTCATAAGACATGTTATTATTGGCTATACAGTTATCAAGCAATTGAAACATGATATAAACCACTCATACCCTTCATTTCCTCACTCCAAGGTGAGTGTTCATGAAAACAACAATAAAAAACTGCCATTCGTACTCTGAGAAGTTGTTATGTTGGACACCTTAAAAAACAATATAGTCTGAGCATGAAGAAAGCACTCATATTTCGAGTGAGTAATACCACACAATCAAATATTGTCTCAAGCAATTATGGAGCAACCTTTTATCAAGCAACAGACTGTAAGCCATAAACTTTTAAAGTAGTGCTTACCAAGATTATACATCCATCACTTTGAAGGCGGTATGGACTTCCTTGAAATTGACTGCATGTATAGGTTTGCAATCACATGGCTGCATACATTGCTGATCTCATCAGATCCATACATAATGAAATTTCTAAAGCTTGAAGAGAAGTCTGAGCTGACATCTTTGATTAGTTTAGCAGAAGCATTTCAGAACAGAATAGGAATGGAAATCAAACCAGAAGTAGATGAAAATCAGACAACGACTGAAAGTGCCAAAAACAAAAGAAAGAATATAAACAAAAAAGACCAGAAATGTCGCTCATCTAGTGAGGATGTAATAGATGAGTCTTTGTGGGTTCTGTTCAAGCAGCTTTATTATGTACAAACCCTTTACGACTATAGCTTATTAAATCTAACTTAGGTAATAGGTTCATAGGTTCATAGGTTGGTACTGGGCTATCTGCCCGAAGGCATATATTAGCCCAGCCACATTGTGCGGTATTCACCGCCCCTTTAGTAGTTCCCCAGACCCTTGTACTAGCAGCTAGTACCCTTGGCCCCTATCTAGTAGTACTGTTGGTGTGATCCCCGGTGTGAACTTTCTGTTACCCATCCACTCATCAAGGTTCCTCTTGAAGAGTGATAGTGAGGGGCTCTGTCTTATTTAGATCGGGACCCTGTCGGGAAGTCTCTGCGAAGGGAATCTATCCCTCCAGCATGTTCTATTCATTGTTGTGTTGAGGTTTATATCCCTAGAGCATGTAGCTCGAGTAGATTTGGTTTGCTAAAGATGGAGCATGTTCAATAATTCTGGGTTGGACATGGCTCTGTACGTTAGACAGAGATCGCCTCTGACAAAGCGGTATGCAACAGAGAACAGTCATAGCTTTTTCAATCGTGCTGCATAGGGCAACTGTTTGAGGCCAGTAATCCTCCTGGTTAGGTACCTCTGTGGTCTCTCCAGCTGCTGGAGATGTCTAGCCAGGTACATTCCAATTGGTGCATTGTACTCAATAATGGGTATGATGAGGGAAGAGTAGAGGGGCACCATTACATCTTGATGTGAACCCTTTCGTGATCAGATGGGTCACATAGAAGGATTTTCTAACCACTTTGGCAACATGGTTATCAAAGGAAAGCTGACTATCTACTTGGGTCCCTAGATCCCTTATTTCTTCTTCAGATTTCAGGGGATTACCTCCTATGCTGTAGTTTGCGGGTACTCTGTTTTTTCCAAAGGGGATTACTACGCATTTTTTTGCATTTAGCTTGAGACCATGGCTTTGACACCATGCATCAGTCTCATTTAGGCCCTTCTGGAGGATCTCCATGTCGGCCGGAGACTCTATTATAGCACCCAGTTTGCAGTCATCCACAAACTTAGTCAGCCACAGCCCTTCCGTGCTTGCCTGTACTTCTGAGAAGTATATGCCAAACAGGAGGGGCCCCAGGACAGAGCCCTGAGGCACACCACTCATTACTGGTCTGGATTCAGACATAGATCCTGCTACTCTTACTTTATGGGATCTGTCTGAGAGCCAGTTTGCGATCCATCTTGTGACGTAAGGGTTTATGCCCAGGCTGGTGAGCTTATCAATAATACCTGAATGGGGAATGGTGTCAAATGCTTTAGCAAGGTCAAGGTAAGCCGTGTGTACCTCCTTGTACCTCCTTTCCCTTATCTATAGCCTGAGTAACTGTCTCAAAGAAATCCACCAGGTTCAGGAGGCATGATCTGCCCTTGACGAAGCCGAACTGTGTGGGGTCCAGCGACTGGAGGTTCCCAATCTCTCCATTTATGAGTTCCATAATGATTCGCTCCATAGCCTTACAGATCAGACTGGTCAGGCTTATTGGTCGGTAGTTCCCAGATTCAGTTGTGGCCCCACCCTTGTGTAGCAGGACCACCGTTGCTGTGCGCCATTCTATGGGCACATATCCTGTGGAGAGGCTGAGACTGAACAGGATGTTAAGATGCGGGATTAATTCCTTTTGGAGCTCCCATATGACACAGCCTGGGACACCATCTGGTCCCATGGAGGCAGTGTTTTTAGCTTTAGATAGAGCCTTGTTAACCAACGTATCAGTAATAATTGGACTTCCACAATCCCCTGGAATGGTAATAGGCCCTGTCGGTGGTGGTGGTGGTGGGGGGGGGGGATTTGCACTGAACCTGTCAGCCAAGATGTTGGCAATGTCAGAAAGGTCAGTGTATTTTGTTCCATTTTGTACTAGCTCAGAACAGACCTGAGCGTTGCCATTTAGGGTTTTTGACGTAGCCATAGAAGGCCTTATGGTTATCCTTGGCATCCTTGGCAACTTTCTTTTCAAAATTAGCTTTAGTTGACTTGATAAGGGCCCTCAGTTTCTTACTAATGATGATCAGGGATGATTTTTCTACTTGAGATTTGGCCTTTTTTTGTATAAGTCTCCTCCTTTTATCGTAAAGTTTGCTTATGGCCGGGGTCCACCAGACTGGTTTCTTCTTGCTTGAGGAAGGAGTCCTCAAGTAATTATATACAAACTAGCTACATTCACTATCACATGCTTACTCTCTGGTTGCACTTTGAAAGTGGCACTGGGTACAATACGTGCCCATATTTATACATGCACATTATCACTTGCTATGCTTCTTAAAAACACATCACGCACTGTGCTCTACAAGAAGGAAATGAAAGAAAATTGGAAAGTACACAAATATAGTGTCAGGTATAGAGAACTTCTAAAACAACAACATATTGATCAACATTTGAAGCAAGAATGGCTAAGGTAAGGTGAATTTAAACCAAACAATGAAAAGCTAATAATGGCAACCCAATACAGTGGGCTACGTACACACTGGTTTACAAAATCTATAGAAAAAGAGTTTCTATAAAACAAAACTACAAACCTCAGAGCAACACATCTCCTTGCAGGGCATGATGAACTTATGACTAAGGGTCTGTGTACAGGAATGTACAATAATGTGACAAGACTGCTGCACTGGGAATTGTGCAAACACTCCAATATACAAGTAGCTGAGAAGCACTGGAAATGTGAACCATAAAGCAGTATAGGGAATGATGAAGTTCAGATCACATAATCAAAAAAATGGATGCAAGAAAACCAGATACAGTTCTCCAGGAAAAAAACATAAAAGTAGTGTGAATCACTGAAATTGCTCCACACAGCAGTTATAGCACCTTATGTATAGAGGGACACAAAGTCATAAGATACCAGGACTTGCATGCAGAAAAAGTTAGCAGTGTGGAAGAAAGATACCCAAACAGTTCAGTAGTAGCAAGAGCAACAGAACTAATAAAAATAATTTACAATCATTTTAAAATATGCTACCAGTACTTGTAACCCTGTATGAATTACAGAAGGATGAAATTCTGGAAGCAATATCATTGCTGAGAAGAGCACTATTGCTAAGATTAAAGACTGAAGCAATATTAATTTCATGAACTCTAATCACACTTAGATTTGGGAATGGGGTCCGTTCCTGTCATGGTATTAGAAACCCAAATAATTTGGAAAAAATTAAAAAAATGTAATAGAGAAATGGCCAGTTAATAAAGGGCAGTTATGTTAGGCAACTGTAATAGTCAAGGATCTTTCTGATATGACTGTTATTGACTTTATAGTTTATTCTAGGTGGGCTGTTTAACAATCAATAGTCATTAGACTTTCTTATAATTTAAGTAGTGGAGAATTCTGTAATAAGTCTACATTAAAAGTCCTCCAATAATATGGTGTAATGTTAGTTTAAATAGGGTTTGTCAGTTGACATGTAGTGACATGGGAGACGTGCAAACGTTTTATACAAATAAAGATACATGCATAGTTTTAAGTTACCCTGTGATTCAGTTCACTGCTAGTCAGGTTTGGACCTGTATCAAAACTGCTTGCAGAACGCCAAGCCGTATAGCATTTTAAATTATTTGCAAATAATATAGCTACACCATCTCTCATATGTTTCCCTGATTGATGACTTCTGAACATTATAAAACTAGAAGTCAAAGTAGTGAGTAAAGTATTAAAAATTTAGTGATACCTAAAATGTCAAGTAAGTAGTGAAGTGTTTATGCTTCCAAAAGTCCTGTGTTCCTAGTAGAATCAGCTGTCCATAGTGATAGCTTCAGTATTACACTTAACTGCTTAGCTATTAATCCTGTGGTACAAGGCTCTGGAGATGTACAACTAAAATTAAAGAGTAACGCAGATGTGATAAAATGGATAAGAGGTGCAACATATGAACTGCATAAAATGTGATGAAAGTAATTGCTGAAAAAGAGAAAACCACTGACAAGGGTAAAATAGCTAATTTCAATAGTCAGCATCATTTTAAAATAACATAATTACTGCATATAGTCAATCAGCAATATTTAAATGTGGAATCTAACCTGGCAGTTGGCACAGGGGGTTAAGGCTAAGCACTATACTCCCCATACTACAAGATTTGATTCCCTTATTCCTTATTGGCCTGCTGTATGTCATTAAACAAATCACTTAACCAGACAGTTAGCAACTAGGACTCTGGGCTAGGCTCTTCAATGCTCTCCTGGACTGCAAACCTAGTAGCTACTTATGAAAAGCAACCAATTGTTGCCCACACCACTTGCATTGAGTTGCAACTCAGTAGACAAATTCAAAAATATATTTTCTAAGACCAGGTATAGAAATCCAGAATAGCTTTTCCTTTAGAAAGATAAGCAGTAAAAATAGTTCTTTGTCACAGCTTCATGTGATCCCAGTCTGAAAGACAGAAGTTTCTTTATACAATTTTGAATGAACAGAGGCAGCTACTATATGATTTATCCCATGCATGAGTCCCCTCAAATTATCTATGGTATAATCCCAGGTATAATATATAATTATTGAGCATGGGATGGGTAAATCCAATCTCTAACCAAGTCGGCTAGGTTAATTCAAGCACAAAAATTAGAAATTGGCTAGGCTTGAAATGGTCCACAAGAGTAGTTAGACTAGTACTCATCTATAAACCTATGACCATAAAAATCCCCAGCTGCCCCATAATGTTTACTATTAAACTAACCCTAAAACTAGTCCTAACACTACCAGTAACCCTATCCTTAAGACCAATGCTAATCCTGACTATAATCCTAAAATGAACCTTAATCTTTACACAAGCCATTAGCGAAGTTTACCATTGATCCTGAGCCCAAGCAAGATACCAAATCAATCCTATCAAAATTACTGGCTTCTATAAATGTGATATCTTGAATGATTTTCCAGGCAATGTAATAGCTGAACGCATGCACCTATCAAAAGAATCCTCATTCACAGAAGAGACAGTTGGCCAAATGAAGTTGCAAACGTTGCAATCAGTGCAGTATTATTCTTGAACACTATTCATTTCCATAAAAGCATGTCACTTATCCTACAACCAGGCTTGGAAGTCTTCCTACTGCATAACTGTAAGGCAATTTAAATGCATGCATAAGTAGGAAATACGACTTAAGACTCTTCACCAGTGCTTGAGAATGAACCAAGTTGCTATAGGGTTACAACATTAAAAATACACTGGGTACAAC
>NC_056744.1:727340703-727403203 GCF_019279795.1 Protopterus annectens
TGATTAGTCGACAGTCTGACTTGGAGTCAGCTACTTTCACACTGTGGGTTCTATCTGTGAGCCAGTTTGCAACCCACCTAGTGACATAGATGTTGATGCCTAGCTTAGTGAGCTTTTCTATGATTCCTGAGTGGGGAATGGTATCAAAAGCCTTGGCCAGATCAAGGTAGGCTGTATGAACCACCTTGCCTTCCTCCACAGCTCTGGTGACTTACTCAAAGAAGTCAACCAAGTTGAGCAGGCATGATCTACCCTTCACAAAACCAAACTGTGTGGGATCCAGAGTCTGGAGATTCCCTATATCCTTGTTTATTAGGTCCACGATGATGCATTCCATAGCTTTGCATATCAGACTCATCAGGCTAATGCGGCGATAGTTCCCGGGGTCTGTAGTCACTCCTCCCTTGTGGAGAGGGATGATTGTAGCAGTGTGCCATTTGGTAGGGACAAAGCCTGAGGTGAGGCTGTGATTGAACAGGGCACACAGGTGAGGTGCCAGTTCACTCTGTAGTTCATGTAGAACACAGGCGGGGATATTGTCAGGTCCCATAGAAGCTGTATTCTTGGCCTTGGACAGTGCTGTTTTAACCTACGCAGCAGTAATACTAGGTGCCTGGAAATCTACTGATATTGTGATTGGTCCTTGGGGGGGAGGGGTAAAGTTGGCACTGAATCTGTTGGCCAGTATAGTGGCAATATCTGTTGGCTAGGTATAGGAGGTACCATTGTGCAGTACCTCAGAGCAAATCTGGATATTGCCGTAGAGATTCTTTACATAACTATAGAAGGCCTTATGGTTGTCTTTACTATCTGCTGCAATTCTGTTTTCATAGCTAGCTTTAGAGGATTTGATGAGGAATCTCAACTTTTTGATGAGGCTGATAAGGGAGTTTTTCCAGTCTTGGGACTTTACCTTATTCTGCATCAGTTTCCTACTTCTGTTGTAGAGTTTGTTTATGGCAGGGGACCACCAGATTGGCTTCCTTTTTTTTGAGGAGAGTTTCTTGGTTCTATTGGATATGGCAAGATCCATGCATTTGTGTACATGTTCGTACAGTTCATTGGTGTATGATTCAGCAGTCATGCAACTATTCTCCATTTGCATGGGTGCCATGAAATTAGCCATCTCTGTGTTTAGGAGCCCAAAGTTAGCTTTGGAGAAGTTTTTCATGGTGGTTACCTTTGGGGGGGGGGGGGGATTTACAAGGTGATTAGTTTGTGGTCGGATCTAATAATGGAGGAGATGACTACTGGTGTAGAGCAATGGTCGCCCATGTTAGTTATGACCAGGTCAAGGATGTTGCTACCACTAGTGGGGGTAAGAATGAGCTGGTCCAGGGCATTGGAATTAATGAATTCCAGAAAGTGTTGGGCAAGTGTATTGGTACATGAGTAGTTTTCCCAGTTAATGGCAGGGTAGTTGAAGTCACCCAGTATGAGAGTGTTAGGTTGGACCCTAATATTCTCCAGGGTGCTTAGGAACATGGAGTGTGAGTCTTGGGACATGGTTGGGGACCTATAGCAGCCTACAACCTGAATTGCTGTCTTACCCAATGTTAGCTGCACCTGAACTATCTCAGATGCATAATGTCAGGCTACCAGTCTGGAGATGTGCCCATCTTTTATGAATATGGAAACACCACCGCCTTTGGAGCTTCAGTCCAAGTTTTGGGGCCGAAAGGTGTGGAATGAGGTATAGCCTGGTAGTGCAGGGGTGCTTTTTGTTGTCTTGAACCAGGTCTCTGTTACAGCACAAATGTCGATGTTCTCCATTTTAAGGAGTGCTTCGAGCGAATGCATTTTGAGATTTAGACTTTTAATGTTGAGCAGCATGACCCTCAGATTGCATTTGTTTGTAGCTGTTACAGTGGTAATTTGGTCTTTGGAACACCACCTAAAACAGGCACTATAGGGGTGGCAAGAGCCTTAGCCAGTATCCAGAAGCCCAGGGGTGACATATGCAAACCATCTCTGGCAAAGCATCGAGGTCTGGCAATCATGTCATCCCAGGCAGACAGATACTGGATCCCCTTAGAATGACACCAGAAACTTAGCCAGTTGTTGAAATCAAACATTTTCTGCTTGTACTGTGGTATAATTCTGGATGATGGTATGATGCTGCTGCTCAGAGCTAGGGTCATACCCACCTAGGTTACATAATCCGAGAACTCCTCCATGTCCCTTTTCATGTAGTCCATGGAGGTATGTCTTATGTCATTCATACCCACATGTACAATGACAGAGTCATATTTGTACCTGTTGTTGAGGGACCTGAGTGCATGCATTATGTGGTGGATACTAGAGCCTGACAGGCAGCTGACTGTTACTTTCTCCTTATTCAACCTAGTGAGTGAGACATCAGTGTGCCTCACTATCAAGTCACCTATGACTAGTGTGTTGCGCATGCTGTTTTGCCTTAGGGGCTTTGGTTGAGTGGCACACTGTTTAGGAGAGTTATGTGTCTCATGAATACTGTTGTGTTGTGGTCGAGTGTGTTTCTGCCTTGGAGGTCTCTGCTGTTTGGGTAGATTTTTATTGACAGCCTCAGCAAAGGTGGGTGTGTGGTTTGTGCTTTTATGTGAAGTCACTGCTGGTGCGTGTTCTGGAGGCCTGTATGTTCCATGTGGTGTGGTGCAAGTGTTGACCTTCTCCTCTTGACCAGGTATTCCGGTCTTGGCTGGAGAGTGCATGGCTTCAAATTTGGAAATATAAGTGCATCTCTCGCAAGTCTGAGTGTTGGGCGGTAAGAGGAGAGGGTTGTCAGTGTACATGAGGCAGTTGCTACATTGCCTCAGGATGCCCAAATTCAGCAGGTTTATAGGAGAAAGCACAGGGAACTGACCTTTAGACATGCCTGGAGGGGTGGGCATTAATAATAAGTACTGGAGCTGTTTCCTTGTAGAACGTTTAGTGCTGGTAACACTTTTGTGTGCTACAATAATTGCTACAAGAAGTCTGGTAGAGTGCTAAACTAATAAGCTAGTAAAAGTGTAGGAGAGGAGAGAACAAGCAGATCTAAGGGAAAAATGGAAGAGCAGACTTTGGCACTGGTCAGAAGCTTACAAACAGTCCTGGTTACAACAAATCTGTATTTGGACTAGACTAGTTACAGGAACGGTGAGAAACAAGCGCAGATGTGGGCTTTTAAACCTAAAAGTTGAAAGAGATGGAAAAAACTGCCCAAATGGCCAATAAACTACAATTTCTGGGCCAGAAACCACTCCTCTTGTGGTAGATAGGCTACCTAGTACCTATATCCATAGACTGCTACCCGAAACCCCCCACCTGTAATCTATATCCTTCATCAAGCTTCTGTTTGTCTGTTCAATAATATTCTAACTGCAGTGCTGGAGTTTTGGCCCTGTCACCTTTGCTTAATGAAAGCATGTCTAAATGCAACCCACTCCCACTTCTATGCTGTTTACTTGTAATTTATTCATATCACAGTGAACGTGCCTGGAATTCTTGCTTTATGTGTGCAATATGCTATTAACCATCATGGCCTCCTTCCTAATAATGCCTGTGCTGTCTTTGCTTTCATGTGCATTTTTAGGGCTACCTTGTCTTTCATTATTTCTTTAACCAAAATGAACATCTTTTCTTCGGCAATATTGTATTTGTACCATATTTGTTTTTTTCTTTTGTAATGATATGTAGTCATTGCAGGTTTTATAACAATATGAATTCCTAGTCATGTTGCCCATTATATCACACATACCTGTTCCCTAATGCCATGTAAAAAGGTATAACCAGATCCACAGGCTTTATTCTGTTTTCATTTCAAAGTAAGAACCAGTACACTGCTATAGAGTGAACTGGGTAGCTGCTATATACAACAAGGTTGACATGGTGATCCAGCGTTTGTCTTTAACTTTTTTCACCATGGACTTCTAAATGAACTTCATTGCATGCAAAAGCTTTTGGCAAAACTCAAGTTACAAATTATAAACATCCAAGTCTTTCTTGGAAACAGGTAGCCTCAGTCTGATGAGCCTATCCCATAAAATGAAAAATATATAAAATATAGACATTGTTTTGGACAACAAACATTTCCTTTAGCAGCGTTTCATTACCCAAATCTGTTTATTATGAACACTCTTGTTTCAAAAGACAAACGTGAAGGTAATCATTAAAGGCCTTCGTCGTTTCTAAGACAAGATGTGACGACCTGCACTTTTTGTCTTTTGAAATAAGAATGTACAGAAACTCACTGAAGTACCATGGAGGCAATTTCCTGGGAATTACTTTGCAACTTGTATGTGGTCAGTTCTTGATAACTACACATTCAGATGACCTAATTATTCTTTTGGGGCATGAAGTCAGTTCCTGAATTTTCATAAATAAGAATCATTTATGGGGCAAATGCTTGCATTATATGAAGTAATTCAAATTAGATTGTCATACCTATGCCAAGCCTTTTCATTTTTTTATTTGTTGCATGTCCCTGTATGTACATTGTGAGCAATCGTTTTATGCATATTATAGGTATTATCTTAAACTTTTAAGTCAGACACTGTTTACCTAATAAATGATGCAAGCACCAGAGATATACATCATTCTTCCACATCCCAAACATAGCTATAATTTTGCCTCATGATAGTAAATTGTAAATAATTAATATGGCACCGAAAAAAGTAATACAGTGATGCAGTGGTTAGCAGTGATTCTTCATAACATCTGATTATTCAGTACGACTCTCAACTGGAGTGAGTATTAGAAGAATTTGCATGTCTCTACTGTGCCACTGTAGGTCTTCAGCTTCTTCTCACAACCCAAAGACATGCAGGTGTGCAAATTAGTAATGCTACAACAACTGATGTTTCATCCAGGGCTGCATCCTCCTGCCTTGCAATGATAGACTCCTGTATCCCAATGCACCCTGAATTGGATAAAGTGTATATTGAAAATGAGTGGATGGATGGATGGATAGATCAAAAGTAACAAAATCCATATACATTTTGGATGTAGCAAGAATAAATAGACCAAATTGCTGTGTCCCTTAACTGGCCCGACAGCAGTTGATAAATTGTGTCCAAGTAAAGGAGACACTTACTCCTGGGAATAGTGTCTCAATCTAGCTTAATGAAAGAAAATCTGAACTCAGTCTGACCACTATGTAAAACTACAAAAGCAAATGTCGTTTTGATGGTCTTCCTCCTTAATGATGTTACCTATCTTAGAACAGGTAATTGAGGTAATTAAAATAACTTGGCAATTCTTGTTCCTAACTAAATGTGGTTTTGTGAGCCAGTATTTAAATGTCCCTTCCCAAGCTTCCTGTTTGTATGTGGTTATAAATAAGATATTCAAGCATGTAAGGCCTGCACAATCCCACACCTCTGTTTTTGTTATTGGACTTTCTTTCATTTGAGACTCTCTTGCACTTAAGGCATGGGCGTCACCAGATGGGTGGTTTAGAGAATACAGATGCTGTCTTGACCCTTTGAATGCAGGGAGACTAAGCAGCAGAAGAAGCATGCTGACTGGATAAAACATTCCCACATGACATTTTAGGCTGCCCATAATGAGGATTACAGGAAGCTCAAGTTCCCTGAGAACTGGAATATCATGATGAGTAGTGCTATAACTTAAGTAATAAACACTATGAGTTTTACCTGTAACAGATATGAATACGGGACAGGACACTGTACAGGACATGACACTACACAGGATGTGAGATTTGTGTTGTTTGATTTGTTTCTGCTGTATGTGTGAAGCAGTTGTTGACAGTCCAAACACAGGATGTGATACTGCGCTGTTGTATTCTAATGGTGGAGAAACTACAGATCTGAGAGGCAACATTTTTACAGGATATGATCTCTCATACCGATTTATTGAAAACAGCACATGGGTGTGGTACTTGTCTGAGATATAATACTATTATCACTATGATAGGCTGCAGTTTGCTAGTAATCAATAGTGACCTGAGTTGTGACTCTAAACATAAGTGAGATATTTTTGTGTAAACATGCTTAGGAAATATCTTGAGGCAACAGACAACTGACGAAGAAAATGTTTTTACAGATTTAGGAGACTTGTTCACCAAAATTTTACCTTGTAGCTGCATTGTACTGATATGCAAGACCTAGCATATCACAGTAGTGATTATCTTTTAGTAATATTTGCCGAATCTATGATTTCTTATTTGTGTGTATCTTACATTAAACTTTTCAATTTAGTTTAGGAACTGTACCAGTAGAAGGATATTCCCCTGTAAAAAGCAGATTCACTAAAATTAGTTCAGACAGTCATTTCGAAGAATCATCAGGAGAATCACTAAGTCAAAAAATTGGGTAGAGAACCATTCAGAAAAAGTCATGATGAGAATAGTAGCATTCTTTAAAGAATCCACAGGAGAATGTGAGAACTGTCAAAGGGCAGTGCAGTGGTGCAGCTGTTAGCATTGTCGCCTCACAGCAACAGGTGCTTTGGTTCGATTCTTGGCTGCGGTACCTTCTGTGCATAGTCTGAATGCCCTACCTGTGTTCATGTGGGTTTCCTCTGGGTGCTCTGCTTTCCTCCCACATTACAAAGACATATATCTAGAATGCTTCTTCCAGGGCCCTCTGCTGAAAATGGGCTCTGTCCAGTAAACAAATATTAAATAAAATCTAAAGGAAAGTTAAGAGTTCTCCCGAGAAAACTGAAAAGTCGCCCAGAGAATTGCTCTAAAAGAAAAATTAGAAAATCTTCAGTGGACACCGGGGAAAGAGAGAAACAACTAAAAAGTATCAGAAAAACACCTGAAAGAAAGATATAATGTTAAGACTATATTTATTTGCTGGAAAAAGCCAGTTTCTCCGAGTAGATGGACTGTATGTGCTATTTATATACACATATATATATATATATATATATATATATATATATATATATATTTTTTTTTTTTTAATTTATTTATTTATTTATATATTTATATTGTGAACACCAACAAAAGCAATTGAAAACACTTGTGATCCCAGACTGTCCCAATTTCCTTGTGAGAGGTTGCAGTACAGCAGATAATGGGAAAATACCCTTTCCTCAGTGTCGTGTGATCTCATATCTGATATATTAAATTATTAGGGGACATAGTATGACACAGTCCCCTACATGAAGGGCGACAGGATGGCTTGCCCTCAGTAAAAGAACACTTTAAATTTAAGGGCTTTTTAGTATTTTAGGTTTCACTGGAAAATATTCCATACTGTATTTTTCTCAGAGTATTCCTTTTGTAGAACTTCCCCTAAAACTCACACACACACACACACACACACACACACGTGTGCATGTGTGTGTTTTTGCATGTGTGTATGTATATAAAATATTCCAGTATGTAGCTCACAGGTAAGAATTGTAATGCGTACGCTCTGAGTATCAGATTCTAGTCCAGCTTGTGTAAACAGTAGTACTAGATACAATGGGAAATGCTTTTGCATGCTAATTAGAATTAGCATTTTTAATAAAGTCTTTTCAGCTGTTTTCACATTCTATCCATGGCATTCCTTTGACTACTTCCAGGATCAATAGTGATGGAAACAGTTTTAATGGTTACACTCCTATTACAGCAATAGCTATCATTTGGTAAATGTTATGTTTCTCATTATTTCGGGATATTTAAAGTCTGTTGCTAAAGCTACAGACATTTGCCTAACATACCTTTGCTAGCTTAATAAGTTTGGCACAGCAGGGTTTAACAACAGTGTCCCCATGCTAATTCTTCTAAAAAAACTATAGAAAATATAAAAATGCTTGATTTTAGTCATAAAGCAAAAAATTAAACTCAGTGATCTGCTTGAAGCTCTAATTATCATTGCAGATATCCAAATAACACTTTATTCCACATAAAACATAAAGCCGGCAAGCGCAATATCTTGGGATATTAAATCTCAAGCTCTGCTTGTTTCCCCATGTTGTAACTGTATCTAGATAAAAAATAAAGTGTGTTTTAACAGAATCATTAGTCATGTACTCCTGCTAGATCGATTATTATTAGTAAACTGCAGTGCAACATTGAAGTCTCAGATATGTCGCAGCCAAAATAGCAACAGTGTAAACACCAAGCAACACTTGTAAACAATTTGTTTTTGCAGGCAGGCAGGCAAGTCCCCACACCCCAACTCTATACTTACTAATTTGGAGGTTATAAAAAACTCACTGGTGGGGACATGATAGACAGCAAACATAAATCTCAGCTTCTGCTCTTCTCCACTTCCCATGAACTGAAAGTGAAAGCACAGCATCTTTGACAAAGCAAGCTCTGATGTACTGAAATGTCATCTATAACAACCCAGTAATGTGGTGACGTTCTGAAATTAGATTAAATATCACCCTTAAGTATCGTGGCAGACTTTATCCTACCAATTACTACTTTATAGTCATCTGCTTATTTATTTAACCAGAGATGTCTCACAAAGGCTTTTGGCACACCACTCGTTAAACTTATAGGATGATAGCTGGAAGCAGTATTTCATATCTCCAGATTCAAATACTGTGATTATATTCTCTTTCTCACACTGTTGAGGGATAAAGTCTTTCTTAAGTTTATTATTAAACAATAACATCTATTTATCTTAAGTTTATTATTAAACAATAGCACCTATTTATTAACTGGGTAGGCCCACTGGACATTCAGGAGTGGCATCTAGTCAAATGATTTGCTGAAGGTTGACAGGAGGCATATGAGGATGTAAGGAATCAAACCATGTACCACAACATTTACAGTTCGTGGTCTTAACCCTCCACACCATCAGCCAGCAGTACTGAATCAGATAAAGAATCAATTGTTTCTTTTCAGGACTGACCCAGAAGCCCCACTTAGAGATTAGGTTTTGTAATTTCAAAACTTCTGGAACACAAAAAGAAGATAACAACTATAATTAAAATGTCACTGAATTCTCCTGTCGATATATGCAAATCCCTTAAAGTTGGATTATTCATACTAGTAGGTCTAGGGCAATGATCACAGTTTGAAGTAACTCAGACAAAATACTTTTTGCCTTTAGCCTTTCTTAACAAAGTACATTCATACTGAAACAGTAAATCTCATATTGTTTTTTGAAATCTAAGCAATTTTATTTAGCTTATGTACTTTATATAATTTTGATAATTCCTGAACAATTTGACTGCAGTGATTTATATGTCAATTGGTTTGTTTTGCATCTGTGCAAATCATTACATTACTAAAAATTCTTTCCAAATAAAACTATATATGACGTTTACAGTCTACAAATCACTTATTACTTCTTAATGAGTTCCACAATGAAACCTTCAACAAAGGAAAAGATGTATTATTATGTTTGCATATTTTAAAGAGCATTTTATCATCTATTTTATAATAAGGCATATAGAAATCTGTATGTGGTTTTTGAGGATCATTTCAGAATCAAATAATTCAAATGACTAGTAGCAAAATAAAACATAATGTTAATGTAATCATAACTATGAAAATATCTAATAAGGGAGGAATATCTAAGGAGTGATAAGGAATTATTTATTTATTTATTGACATTTGTTGACCAGGTTTGTCCAGCTGGGCTTGTGGCCCATTTTCAGTAGAAACCCGAGGAGAAAAGCTCCAATGGTACATGTGTAAAGCATAGTACAATTATACACAAAAAGTACAGAACAGCAATTAGGTATAGAGACATTGTATACAAATATTGGTATAGTATGCATAGAGTTAATTGTAAAACAAACAAAAGTTGAGTAGCATCGTTTTCCATTAAATGGTTCATTAATCATCTGGTAGGTAAATGAAGTTATATACATGCATTACAGATCATTTTATGAGCACAGTAAGACAGGGTACTAATTATAAAGGGATAAGACTAGGTGGGGTCATGACAATGGCAGGTTCTAGACTTGAGAAGGTGATGTTTTAGTTAATTTTTAAAGTGAGAACTGTGGGAAATGGACCGTAGATTGAAGGGAAGTTTGTTCCAGGCAAGGGCAACAGAGTGCTTATAAAGTAGTTTGCCTATGGACTTTTTAGGTTGGTAGATTTCCAGTAAATGTTGGTTAGAAGTTCGGAGGGACCTAGAAGGGGTGTAGATACAGACTAGGGAAGAGAGAGATGGACAGTTGGAGTGTTTAAAGAGTATAGAGTGTAGCATGTGAAACTGATAAAGTTGTAGAAGGTGAGGCAGCTCAAGCCATTGAAGAGAGTTCAGTGCAATGCAGTGATAGTATTGTAAGGGGAGTTAGTAATGAATCTGGCTATTTTGTGGTAGGTTTGTTTGAGTTTGTTTAGAGTTTTGGCCTGTATATTGCTAAGGACTGGGGCAGCATATAAGAGGGAGGGGAGGAGGAGTGCTTGACCTAGGGTAAGTCTAGATTCAGGTGTTAGAAATTTTCTATTCCGATATAACATGCCTAATTTCTGGTGTGTTTTTTTATACAGTGTAGGATATGTAGGTTAAATTTTATCGTCAATAATGACCCCTAGGAGTTTTGTGTGGAGATTAGGATGGATACCTGTATTGTTTGAGGATGTGATGACAAAAGAAGTTTTGTGATGAGAGAGAGAGAGAGAGAGCGGGGGAGAAAAAGTAGGAGTTTGGTCTTTTTGGGATTAAGGATTAGTAAGTTGCTGGAAAGCCATTGTTTAGTGGAAAGTAGGGATTGCTGGGTTAGGGAGTGAAGTTCAGTGATATTGTTAGAGATGGATATAAGTGTGGAGTCGTCTGCATATTGAATGAGTGAGGATTCTTTGCGAGAGGTATAAAGATCGTTAGTAAAAATATTAAATAGCAGGGGTCCCAGGATGAAACCTTGTGGAACACCCGTGGAGATGGGAAGGAAAGGAGAGGAGGAAGAGAGCCATTTAAGTGATTGTTCTCTGCCAGATAGGTAGCTACTGAACCAAGTGAGACAAGAGGAAGATAGGTGTAACTTGCTGAGTTCGGATAGTAGTAAAGGATGAGAGACAGTATTGAAAGCTTTAGAAAGGTCTAGGAAGAGACAGGAAACTAGTTTGTTGTCGTCAAGGGCATCAGCCATGGTATGTGTAAAGGAGAGAAGGGCTGAGGTGGTGCTGTGGTGAAGGCGAAATCCATGTTGGGTAGGAGTAAGTAGCTGGTGCTTAAGGAGGTGATTGAGAAGCCATAGATTTTTCTAAAATCTTGGAGAGGGGGGACAAAATAGCAATGGGTCAGTAGTTAAAGGGGTCTGTGGAGATGACACCTTTGTGAAGAGGTATAGTAAAGAAGGATTTCCAAAGAGTGGGGACAGTTGACTCCAGGATAAATCTATTAATAAGTATGGATATACGATAGGCAGTAGAGTCAGCTGCAAGTTTTAGGAAAGAGGTAGATTGTCAGTGGAGGGGCAGCAAGGTTTTAGCTTTAGAAGTAGAGATTTGATGTAGTTAGTAGGAACAGGTTGAAAGGAGAATAATGCAGCATCATGGACTTGGAAGGGAGGATGTAGAAGTAGGTTTGGCATGGTGTTTAGAAGGTTTTGAATGGATGAGATAAAGTGTTTATTTAGAATGGTGGCTGTTTCTTGAGAGGAGGAGTTAGGGTAGGATGAGGGGATAGATGGGTTACCAGGACAGAGGATGCTGTTGAGAGTAAACCAAAATTTGCGAGGATTATTTTTGTTGTTGAATTGAGCAGAGTTGTAGTACTGCTTTTTGTCATTAAGCGTATGTTTTTTAGTAAGGTTCCTTAATTGTCTGTATTTAAGGAGAAGAGGTGGTTCTTTAGTTTTAGTCCAGGCTTTCCAAGCACTGTCTCTTTGTTTCATAAATGCTTTAGTTTCATTGGATAGCCAGGGAGCATGATTTGATTTAACTCTGATCATCCTAGTGGGAGCTAGAGAGTTAAGAATACTCAGGAAGGTACTATTAAAGGTATTGACGGCATCATTTAGGGGAAGATGCTTAAGAATGGACCAGTCTACATTGTGGAGAATATCATTAAATTGGGTAGAAATTGAACATAGATAATTTTCTACAGTGTCTGATTAGGTGGGGTTCAGGAATGCGTGAGTTATGTCTTGAGATAGAGGTAGGTAGATGCTCACTAAAGGTGTTGGGTAGGGTGGAGGGATTGTGGTATTGGTGGGGTATATTAGTGAGGATCCAGTCTATAGTGGAGCAAGAGGAGGAGTTTTTTTTTGAAAACGGGTGGGGGAAGTCATGAGTTGATGGCAGCCATGGAGGTCTATACTGAGTTGGGATTGTTCAGCTGAGAGGTTAGTCCAGTTAGTGTTGACATCACCAAGGATAAGTGTTTCAGAAGATATATTAAGGGAGAACCAGGATAGGATGTTTTCAAGAAGGGGTAGATTTTTGCCAGGAGGAATATAGATGGAGGCAATAGCAACCTTTTTATAAGTATTTAGGTGATAGTTGAGTATTAAGAGTTCAGCAGGGTGGAAATCTGGAATTGGCGAAGGGAAAGGAGAAAGATTAAGGTTGTTAGAGTAAAGGAAAGCCACACCGCCCCCTTTGAATAAATCTAAAATGCAATAAAAACTGACCGCTTTGTTTCCATTTTACACAAAATGTATCTGCTCAATGTTAGACATGAGTATATTTGGAAATCCCTTACCCTATTATAAAATCCTTTAAGGATGAGGCATTCTATTTTAATGTAATGAAAACAGTAGAAGTTTGTAAAGTAAGTTCTTGCAAAGCATTTAAAGATCATGAATATGGTAAGAAAAGATGAAAAGCTTATATGGACATGATGTTTACTTTCTTGCGTATTATGTTTCAGTATGTTGAATTTTTGTTAGAAATTATTGTTTCCTTTTTATGTTAGGCATCATTATTATTGTATTAAATTTTATTTTGAAATGGATTTTCCCTGAGAAGGGATTACTTGTCAGACTCTTCTGGTAAACAGAATGGAAATAAATAAATAAATAAATAAAATGAGACATAAAGCAGCACTTAGAAAAGTTTTTCTGGTAGGTTGATGTAACCTTACAAAACCATACTTTCAAACATTAATAAATCATTTGTTTCTTAACAAGGAATTATGTGTGAAATTAAAGGATTGTCAGGCATTAGGTTAGATGTCAAAACAAGTTAGACTCGGAACAAGAAATTACCCTAAGCTTATGATAGAAATTAGAATATAGATGATTAATAAAAATGCTTGTGCATCTTCCCTCATGGAATATGCACGAGTAACACAAGCCTTCACAAGCAGTCCCACTATCTATTCCCAGTTCCAAAAGTATCTATATGTGTGTTATCTTAAAACCTGGAGCAACAATAAATTGACAGACCATGCCTCCTGTTGGAAGCCCCATTACATCACAGTGGTAAAGGGTAGCTACAAAGTATTCCATGTCCTGTTATATGAGCATTAACATTCAAAGTCACACAGCAATGTGTTGTGGTCTAATGCTGTATTCATTTGAATCACTTATACAAGTGAATGTTTACTGTTTGTGGTACAGAATGGCAGTTTTAGATTTATTCTGTTTTGTTTTTCTATTTCTCCCCACCCCCATCCACCTGTATAGGCTATTTTTGCATCAAAACGCTGGTTGTACTTGTTTGAATGTTCAAGCAGTCACACAGATCACTTGAAATGCTCTGCCAGAAATTTGTCTGCTGTGATATGCCAGTTGCTTCATTTTGCATCTGCCCAAATCATTACTTTACTTTACTATAAGTGCTTTCTAAATAAAATTACATATGAATTTATAGTATATAAATCACTGTAATATTCCACCACTACTAAGTATTTTTGACATAAATGCATTTTATAATTGTTTCATGTACCCTTTTTCTGATTATCGTTTAATCTACTTCAGGACTGTGTGGAAGCTGAACCGTGTCCTGGTATTCAGTGAGCATTAGACATAGAAAGTAGTCTTGAATGTGACACCCACCCACTGCAAGATATAAACACAAACACTCACCTGCCTGTGTGAGCATGTGCACATACGCACACACACACACATACACACACACACACACACACACACACACACACACACACACACACACACACACACACACACACACACACACACACACACACACACACACACACACACACACACACACACACACACACACACACACACACACACTCAAAGCATGCATACATATACACTCACTACACACAGCTACAAGCATTTTGGTAGACCATCATGTCACCTGCAACATGTCTTAATCATTGCATTTAAAAAGTTTTCACACACCATGGCCTTTAACTCAAATACTATTATTTTAAAGTTAGCTGCTTGTGTCCCAGAATAATACTGCTTTACTTGCCTTATAATAAAAAAATGCATTTGACATCTTCATTATGTTGATATTTCACCCACATAACCAAAAACAATCTGTATGGTCAACATGAGGTTTCTTCTCAGCTCCTGTACCAGAGCTGGGCTTATTACCAAGTTTTTGAGTATGAATGCAGAGCAGGTTGCACTAGTAATGCTATGAGGGATGCATTGTTTACTCAATGCTTACAAAGTTATAAAGGGACTCCCGGGAAGGACACTTTTTTTATTCTTCTGCAGGAACCAGCATCCTTTGACTTTACTGTAATTTGCACTGAGAATAAATCTGAGACAGAAAGTTCTAGCAATTATTTTGTTGAGACAATAGACTACTTATTTAGAACTACACCTGATTTAGCTAATTCACTATCCCATTCACCATGTTTATTCTGAAAAAATATCAAAGATTTCTCTGCTTACGGAAGACTATAAATGAAGGACTGTTAGTAGAACAGAGCAGCTTTGCCACACAAATACCAATGTTAAGTTGTTAAGCATGTGGACAATGATTGTGTTGTTCAATATGTGATGTGAATGAAATGCACAGTAAGATAGTTGGCAGCTAAGCTTGTATTGCCAGTAACAAAAATGCGCAGTTTGGGAGTGGTCACCTCATCAAAAAATACACAGTGCATGTTTAGAGTCACTGAAATGCACAAATAGTGCACAGATGCAGTCAGTTTCCTTTGCATAAATGGGAGTGACTGTTTCAGTCACCTGGGTACAACAATGGCACAGAGTCAGAAAATATATGTGGAGATCAGGATGTGACATAAACAGAAACACTGGAGCCTGTATATTGATGGTGGACCACAGGGATGTGCTAACACAGCAGGAAAAGCTAAATAGCTGTAATAGAGGGCAGAAATAGGAAATACCATTGGTGAACTGAAATAGTGAGTGACTCCAAGACAAAGCAGACATCCAACAAAAAGAGATATCACACACAAAGGAGCACAAACAATGTGCTGAACCCCAAGTACAGTCACAGAAAAGTTAAGAATAGCAAGCTGCACCATGTAAAGCAGAAAAGCAATGTCAACAGCACAGAAGTCTATAACCACACAGGAAGGACAGAAGATAGGGCTAAGATCTTCAGGGTCAGGATTGCTTACTTCCTAAATAAAGGCATAATCACACACTGGTATATAATGTCAACTGGTAGCTGAGCACAGATGGGCTGTAGTTAATGACTAAGAGCTGTACACTGCCATGGAAGTAAAGGGCATGCGTATGTCTATCAGTAGCCAACATGCAGATGAAGAAATTAGGGCAATAACCCATAGGCATAAAAATATTGCAGAAAATTGACTATGTGTGATTGTGGCAATGTATTTAGGGAACAGTAGCCTGTTGCATAAAATACAATGAATCACTAATACATCGTCACTCAGTAGGCTCACAGCAGTGATAGTAACAGCTGTGCATATGGTCTGGCCTGATGTGTTGAAGCAGCAAACTGCTCAGTCATGCTAAATACCACCCTGTCTTGCCACGCAAGTGCAGAATGCAAGAGGGTATTCGCACAGTAGTGCCACCATATCTACAATCTGTTTTTTTTTTTTTCTTTTGTGCAGTACCTGGATATTTGCCTGATGGTAAATATGCCATAACATCCAAAGCTGACTAGTCTATATCTTCTTAACTCTACTCTTGGTCTTGGCCACCTGTCCAATGATGTAGATTTTCCAAACCAGCAATGCAGGACTCGACCTCCACTTAAAATACCCAGGAAATTCCATAAACATAATGTGAATGGAGCCTGGAGAGAGGGAGGCAGGGGTTGGCAAGAATCTCACCTGGATGGAAAGGACAACAACATGGCTATAAGATGTGAAATATCCCTCATGCTATGCACGCAACCACATACTCAGATATGTGGAAGAAGCAGCAGGAACACAGACTTACATAAATCATGCAACAGTAGATCAACATTCAACATTATGGTGGAAGGCTGTACTGCAACAAACATATCCCAGCCCAGCTAAGTAGATGTTGAGTATTGCATGACACATAGAAGCATCACATCTACACATGAATGCATATTCCAGCATATATAAAACTCAATTTGTCCTTATCATATCGCCATAGATTGTACATATCTGTTGGAAGATGAGTAATACAGTGCAGACTGTCCCTCCCTTAGTTCATATTCATCCTGTAGAGATGTTCACAGGTTTGACTCTATTGTCTTAGTAGATAACCTTTTCTCTATGTCATCTGAATCCTTTCAGAGTATTGTCACTGGTTCATTTAGAAGTAAAAAAAAACTCACCAAATGTCAGTGTCAAGTCCAGCTATGTACTTATGTATTGTCGCTGTGCTAGGCACACATTGTTGCTTGTGGAAGGAAGTTAAATGGCAATGCTGAGGGGTGTACTGTCGGTCACTTCCCCTGTAATGCACACCATGGGCTTCTTTATTATGGTGTCCTATTAGCAGATGCTGTCCAACACCAGATGCACAAAGATCACATCTGTGGTAAGACATAACGTCCCTTGCCAGCTCGTTCTCTGCCTCCATGTCAGACATCACATCTCATTCCTTGTACGTCATCCTAGTTTTCCTGGTTGCTTACTAGTAGAACTTAAATTATTCTGGTGATCATATTAATACAAGAAATCATGAATGAGTGACTTTTATTTCGGAATAGTGTCTGTTGCCTATTATTCAGAATTTCTGCTTGTATTTCAGAGTTGCTACTATGCTGTTCATGTTATGCCCCATTAGCAGTGACATAGTGCACACAACACAATTAAACAGAAGCACATTGATTTCTGCATGGTGCCCACTACAGAAGTACAATGCCTTGCACATGCAAGTAGAGTGTCACCCTGCAAATTAAGGTTCTTTTAGTTCATGACTGCACTTCCAAGAGTACATATTTATGGTTGCCATATAGTTCACAAACCTGGGCATGTAGTATGTGCTCTCTGGACTTGGCACAGAGATTCTGTTTGAGTCCTGATCATACAGAACATCCAGGAATTACTGAGCGATGTGGATCAAGGACTGTTTGGTCAGATGGAGAGATGCAGCCGCAGATCTTACCTTCTATAGGTTATCAACTCATAAATTCTCTTCTTGTCTTTTTTAGAAGATCGAGAAGGTCCACTTTCACCACTCTACAGAATCATCTCACAGAATTATAGTATATAATGTTTGATACTAGACAAACCCTACTGCTTTTCTACATTTCAGAGAGAGTTATGGGTTGCCTATTCCATCAACCTGTACCTGAATTTAGCATTTTTTTCTGCTGTGTGCATTCTACCATTGCAACTTGTCCACTAATGTTGTATCTGCTTATGCTGAACAGAAGGGGCATATCTACTTGCCCAGTGTACTGTGTGATATTGATGTATGCGTAACTACTACCACTATGTCTAATTTGCTGCTTCATTCATAACAGAGTTTTTAAAGGCCAACTTCCTACGAAGTACTATCACCTTTATGACCAATCAACATGGTCAATACATGAAAATTAATTTCTTCTCATATAATACCTGATGTGCTAACCCTTGTCTTGCAGTATATTCCTCCATGTAAAGGCAATACATTCCTTGCCTGTCTTTCTAAGAATGCAATTTAAATTATATTGTTTTGGTGTAATATATAATATTTAGCTTTCTTGTAGTTATTAATCTCTGACAAATCAATGTTTTTGTAGATGATTTATACTGTTTTATGCTTTTTCTTCTGTTTTTGTAATTTTAAAAATCAAATAAAATGCTCATGATTTTAACAAAGTACTATCACACATTCTGCCATACATAATGTGCTTCCAGATTAACATATTTACATATATGTATATATATATATATATATATATATATATATATATATATATATATATATATATATATATATATATATATATATCCACACATACACACACACACACACACATATTATATATATATACCAAATAATCTCACGTAAATAATCTTATTACATCACATTATTTTAGTTTGAATTTTAAAAAATGTCTATCAAATTGCTCTGCATTCCAAAACTTAGAAAGGTATGATGTCAGAAACAACTGAAAAAATGGGTAAAATGTAATGGAGTCTGAGAGCTTCCTCTATGGGAAACCTACTGGTGGACAAAGACTAAATGCTTGAGCTTCAGTTGCCCAAGGTTCAACCCAGTGATGCCTGGAGTTCCTCCACAGGAAATCAATGCCAGCCATGACCACATTTTGGTGGAGTGTCCTCCTTCTTTGAGTTACTATGCCCCTGGAGTCAAAATATATAAGTTTGAGTGTATGGAGGGGCTTGCCCCATGCATTAGGAGGTGCAGTGGGGCTTTTCCTCCTGCAAAAACACTTAAAAAGGTTTTTTTTGGCAGTTTTTGCAGTGAATGCAGTTTGGGATACCGATCCTCAGTGCATTTGCTTTTATTCCATTCACAGTGGAAGCCTTTACCTGCCATCTAGAAGTGTTACAGCATGATGAAGGTTCAAAAAGATGAAAACAACTGGTTGAGCATTCAACTCAGTGAGACACTTAACAGAAAAAATGTTTTGTTTTATTTTTATACTTCTCATATGGGGGATTTACCCCCACACACCCTTTATTTACATATGTCAACCTGTACAACTGCAGAAAAAAAAATCCTCACAGTTGACACACACTTAAAAACACATTGGCAGTGATATAATGCAAGAAAACAGTGGTTATGAGTTTAGCTCAGGATATTGAACTTGGGCACTTACTGCCTCATTGACTTTACATTTGACAAGTAGTGGAGAAGCCAATTTAGCCTCACTTGGTCTCCTTATTATTCCAGCCAGCAGTATCTGTCATGGCACAAAAGACAACACATTGTCTACACGAGGTCAACTTAATGAGTAAAAAACTATCATTCTGTTTACCTTGCTAAGTGCAGCCCTGGAATAATATGCACTTATGCCTTCCAGGAATTTAGAAAAGTGCCTTCTTTTCCAAGGCAACTATCTTTGCATCATCAAATTATGGGCTGAAAAATGATGGACTGAAAAGTATACTGCTAAGTTTAAATAAATTTGAATGAAAGACTGAATGAATGAACTTTCATTGCAATAATGTAAAAAACACACCATGTATATGGTACATATGTATTCAGTAAGAAAAAATACAATCTGTCAGTAAATCATTTCTTTTATTCACCACCAGCAATGCATATAGCACGATTTTATATTTTATTTAATGCATTGTTTCAGGTTTTATATATTCTGTTGCATTTTCTAGGATGTATAATCAGTATTTTCCCTGGCTATCATATGCAATTAATGGTTCAAAAAATCATTTAACTTTTTCAAGTATAACTCTACCCCAACACCCTGAATACAGTATAATAATATTAACAAAGGGTTAGGGAATAGGTTATAATATAGTATACTAACTGCAGTGTGGCTGATCATGGCCATGGGGGGGGGCTAAAATATATTATATCATACTCACTAACCTCACCATATATTCATGTTATAATAGCAACTTCTGATGAAAACAAGCACTGATTATTTGAGTTATGAATTGATAGGGCACGTTTAGAAATGGTGCCTATGATATGGTGGTGTACTGTTAGATATGTAAATGTATCTTGTGTTCTGTTGCTTTATTTTTACAGGTTGTAACTAGAAATTATATATGGTTAACAAAAGAATAATTTAAAATATGGTGAATAAAAATCAAACATATAGGTTTAATATTATGGTGTGCTGAATGCACATCATAAACACAGAAAATAATTTATTTCTTTTGCATAATGGTGGCAAACATACAACATAAATTTATATATATTTATATCTTAGTTTAAAATAAAATCTTTTATTATGTCTATTTAGTTTTAATTAAATAATTGTTATGAAAAAGGAATCATTCTGCTATAATAAGTCTACATACCAATCAAGTGCTCCTGGTAATCACTTAAGTGTACAATTCTAACCATGATGTTGTGCTTTATACCACTGCACTCAAACTGGGTGAGTCCTGCAGAGGTTCTTTGAGTATTGAGAATTGGTGGAATGAGAACTGTACATCAAATGCAGACCTTCTGTATGTTAAGTATAATACAGGGATGATGCATGCAATTATATCCTTCTGACCCCATTTTCAACAAGCCCAGTACTGATCCACAGTACATGTACATATATAGCAAGCTGAGCAACGTCATGGGCAAGCTTTCTCTTTCCTTCTGTATCCACTTACTTATTAACCATTAAGTGAACAGATCCTTTATAAAATAATTTCAGTAAATTCCCAGTCCACAAAGCCAAGGGTAAAAGCAATAAATATGGGCAGTTTGTAGTAGTTACTGAACCAACACATATCTGAGGGTGGACGTACAGCAGTGTACCAGGAAAAAACACTACACAGACAGAAACGGAATATCCAGACTGCATTCAGGTGGGTAGTAAAGGTCAGAACTGAATCTGAGATATTGGATTTATACAGCAAAATACTTAGCTATTGAAATACAGTTACTTCTTTCTTATAGAAGCTGTGACAGTTTGTATGTATACCTAAACAGCAGCCTTCCCATAATTTATTGTGGGCAGAGTTCAAAGGCCTTACTGGTCATTCCATGTAACTTGATTTTGTGATGATGTGGATAGCTTTCTACATTAAAGTCACTTGCTTTATCTCAGCCATGCAGGTATCTGTGGGTCAGACTATAGATTCTCAAGACTTTGTCTCCAAGAGTGTCCCTCAAGCTATTGAAAACCCTTTGAACTTCTTTTAGATATCAAAACAATAATATGGCCTCCCCATACAAAAAAAAATACGCTCTACTGCAATAAAGGAGACCAGCCACTAAATACCCACACTTAAAATAGCTAAGATTTGTCTTGGTATACTATACTTTTACTACTGAATTACAATAAAACACACACACATATTGTATAAGTATTAACTTTCTGCATTTAGCCATCTCTCACACAAAAACAGTAAAACATTGTTTTTAGGCACACATTTCTGGACTGTTGTGGCCATCCTCTGAAACAGGCCAAGGTCTCCCCAAGAAGGTTGACCTCAGCATTTGAGAAATGCTGAGTTAAACCAACAGTCTTTTTGTTCATCTACAGTTAACTCACCTTGGCATAAAAAACAGTTCTATGTCTGTGACATTGTAAAAATTTCTAGAATGTAATTTGTAGAAAAACAAACTGCAATAATACATTGATATGACATTACAGCAAATAAACACAACATCAATTCCCAACAACAAAGATTATACTTTCATGCCATATAAAAACCTGCATCAATGTGTATGTGTGTGTGTGTGTGTGTGTGTGTGTGTGTGTGTGTGTGTGTGTGTGTGTGTGTGTGTGTGTGTATATATATATATATATATATATATATATACACACACACACACACACACACATATATATGTAAATACCCTGAAGTGTAGCTACATAATATGTGTGATTTCAATCATCTTAAAGCTGGTGGACAAAACAGGCATTTATTTTTCCAACAAAACCATATATACTGTCATGTATAATATAAAAAATGCCAGGCAGAATTTAAGCAAAACAACAATCAATATCATCAGACAAGGCAAAACATAATTTTTTTTCCTGAATCTAAGCCAGTAAATAGATAATGAGGAAACTGCAAAGCCTTTAATAGGCATTGCTGTGTGTATATTAGCATTGTAATTGATTCATAATAAAGTCTATGTAATTCAGTATTTGTATAGAAGTAAAAAATGATGTGATATTTCAGCTACATTAAAACCAAAAAGCATATAAATTGATTAAAATGCATCAGATAAAGTCTGCAAATTACACACAGTTAGCCTCACTTGTTATGATGAGGTAGCATGCAACATGCCTTTTGTGTGCTCACACGATATTTTGTTGGCATAATCTTTTATATAAAGGCATTAAACAGTGAAAAGATGTCTTCATGACCACTATTTTCACCTTAAACTTTCTTATTAGAAGAAAATTAGCATCCTTCATCTGTGAAAGAGTAAAGAATTAAGGTCACCCATCCAAGGAAGAGAAAATTGAAGGCTCTCTCTTTGATGGACAACAGCTCTGAAATCCCTGATGTCCCAAAATATTAGGTTTCTGTTCTAATAATGTTGGAAATATTGCCTACTGTCATGATTAATCTTGGTAACAGAGCTGCCTGATTGCAGGTGACGCAGTCACAGCACAGTGCCTGTGTTAGTTTCCACACACCGTCAAATCTGCTACAAATGCATGGGTGAAAGGAAAGAACTGTGATACAAGGTTTTCCAGTGTCTAATAGATTGTGACAAGAGAGAAGGAAACCTTTATTTTAATTCAAAAAACAAAAGCCAAATAGCAAAGCTTATGTACGTGCCTAACTTTTTTTCTTCCTCAAGTGGAAAACATTGAGCTGCTAACAACTCTTGGCTGGCATCAAGGGAAAGCAGAGGTATTTGCAGATGTGGAGGAAGAGATACAAAACATTTTTCAAATCAAAGGCTTGAATTATTGCACTGGGTTCATAAAGTTTCACAGGCATTCAGACACACTATTGTCTGTACCCTGGAACAAAATACCCATTCTTTAAAGCAGGAAAAACAGCCCAACAGTTCTCATAGCTTTTCTTTCAAAGCTGTATATTTCAGAAGGATGTCTATGATATGGAATTCTTTGCATTTGCTGTAGTTAGGGACACCGTCTATGCTAACAATGGCAACATTGATTTTAGAACTTTAGAATTTTGGTGCACAGAACAAACTCTGAAAACAAAACTGTGTCCAGTAGGCAGAGTACAGTGTTTTTACACAAGCTAGCCTCTTCTTCCATTTTAGAGAGTCATTCTCGTCTGACTCATTCAACCAACATTATTAAAAGTCATTTATCAATCCTTTTTGGTAAATAAAAGGCTTATGCCGGAAAAATTATGTCATCTTATCCACACTAAGCAGCAGAAAACATAATTAGCTTTGTTGTACATTGACAATTGAGCCTTGTTTATGAAGTTGCATTTATGAAGTGAAAGGATTTAAAAACTGATGTCACATTGAAGTTTGGTTGCTATGGGCAGTAATCATCCAAAGAAGTCATGACCTCCTGTTTTGCAGGATAGTAGCTAATTGAAATGATACAAATTACTCTGATATGGCGTCTACCAGTTTAGATACTGCTTGTGGTCAGAGGTCAAATGATTCCTATTCACAGAGTAGTGTTTGAAGTTGCTGCTGCCATAGTGAAAAAGGCTGGTGTGGACGCAGTGACTCCTCTGGACTTCACCACATACTGGGGAGAAAGTACTGTAATGATGGGAAAACAATAGCTTAGCTGCTTACCCCCTTATCATTCACATCAAAAGCCTTTTCTTGTCAATTTGTGCGCACTGACACTGCTGAGCGATGCTACTAGATGGAAATAAAAACTGCATTCAGTAAAATACACCAAAGGTTCTATGCCCTCTAGAAACCAATAAATGAACTGCACATAGTATCAAATTGCATTATCATCTAAAATAAAGCACTTCTCCAATTTGGATGGAAAGCTATAAAAGATTTATCCCACACATTGTTTCACTACACTTTTTCAATAATTTGTAAAACTGTAATCACAGGGAAAAATATTGAAAAATCCATAACTGTGGCTACATTCAGGTTAATTGTATTGATGCTTTTAATCAGGAGTACTTAAATCAGTGTGTATTCAGTCGACACCTTTCCACTCCCCAAAATGCAGGTGCACACACACACACACACACACACACACACACACACACACACACACACACACACACACACACACACACACACACACACACACACACACACATGTACACACAGTATGAACTGATGTTAAGCTTTGAATGTGCTCAAATTTTATATTCATTCACAATGTTATCTGGCTTTCTTCTGAATTAAAACCAACACTTAACATTTTATGCTTACACAAGCCATGGTGGTACGGTGGTAGCATTGTTACATCACAGCAAGAGGTTCTCCCGTTTGATTCTCGGCGTGGCTTGGGAGTGCCTTCTGTGTGGAGTCTGCATGTCCTCCCCGCGGTTGGGTAGTGTTCGAAAGACATGCGTGCCTAAATGGGCCTGCCTTTGTTGAAGGTTGGGCATCGAGCTGGCACCTCGGCGTTTCATAAAAATCTACTGCCAATCATTAGTGGACCAGAGTTCCGCTGTGGCGACCCCTTACTGGGAAATAGCCGAAAGACAAACAACAACAACAACACTACAGAAAATTAAATTTCAGAAGCTTTAAATGTCACCCTTACAGCATTCTTTATAAAATTCTGCAATGTGATTAAGGGTAACAATTCCACAGCACTTCAGACTGGCTCAGACATGTAATATAGGTAAGGCAAAATTCATACGTCTCAACTGTACAGATTTTTGCAGAATGTCCAGATTTTTGACTGATATTTTTAGTCTGTTTCTCATAAAATTATTGTTTTCTGGCAAATCATTGGTAAATCAATGAGGAATGAAGTCAGAAAACAGAAAATGAAGACAGACAGTTGGGTTTCAGACTTCATACCCTTCAGAAAATGTATGTGAATCCAAATCCTGTCATTCCATCAATTTCTATGTTTGTAAGAGCAGTATTTAAAAAATTCCCCTGTTTTGGGGCATTTACCCCCCCCCCCCCATTATTTATTGCTTTGCCCAGGTATGAGGCTATGATATCAGTTTGGCAGACGCTGGAATACAAAGTGAGCAATGAAATGCACAGGTAGATCATAGGCTGCATAACATTTACATTTGTGTCAAAGTCTGGTTTAGAAGAATGTTCTGTAAACTGAGTAGTCATGGGTAGGATTAGCTTTACTTATTTGCATTTGTTAACTGGGTAGAGGACTGAGGCACAGGCATCTTTTCAGACTCAAATCAGTATTGTTAAAGGGCTTGCGCAGAGTCACACAGGGGGCAAACAGAGACCGAGGGAATCAAGACCCGGACGACACGGAGGAGCTCGTTAACAGCTCATAGCCTTAATCCTCTGCATTAACTGCCAGGCTTTCATCAAGGAGCAGGCAGCATGAAGGGTACACAAATGGAATAGCAGTGCAGGTGGTAATGAGAGCAATGGGAGATGGCTTTGTAAAGCCACAAGCCTAAAAAATGAGTCAGCTGCTTGTTAACCTTACACAGCCTCATTAATCCTCATCTTGCAGACTTATTTAGTTCCAGAGAACAATTTTTCAGATCTATTGAAGGATATAAGAATAATCAGAAACTAGAAACAATGACTACAAAAAAATAAGTTCAAACTTGTTGCTGATCAGACAGAATTATGCTGCAAATTCTTTACACAGGAACTGCATGAATGAGGCAGAGTTCCAGACCAGCAAAATATAGCAAGTAGGATGGGAGGAGATGGAGAGGAGGAAGATTGACTGGGGAACAACTTGCAAGGAAACAGAGTATTCAAAGGAAAAATGCACAATGTCCAGCTGAGCTAATTGCTTACTGAAATAGTAGATCTGTGATCCACTGGTAGTGCATTTTAGTCTCGTGTTTACAAACCCTTCTGATGACAGAAGACTTGAGGTTGACAGAAATTGAATTTCATGAAGGAGAGTCTATGATGGTGCCAGGTAATTACATGTTAATCAGCTTCACATTTATTCCACTGAATGGTATGGGATGTACTAGCAGAGGTCCTAAATACTAATTCCCTGACCAAAGCTTGGCAGCTTCATCTGGCAGATTTCTGGGTAATCTTCATACAGCAGATTTCTTGCTAATCCAGTTTGATTGCATTTCACATCACTCAGGAGGATAAGGAGGGCCCTGTGAACCAGATATGATGCTTGTAAGAACATTAAGTGGCATGTCTGCAGGTCTCGGAATCATGTATTGAAGTAGGACCTGACTATTGGATACACACAACATTTGTTATAGGGATAATTTGCATGAAAATGGAATACCATTGGGTTCATTGTTTAGGCCAGTACTATTACTCATGTTTCTGATGGGCACCATAAGGGGTTTCTACAGCAATTTTGTGTGTTCATCCTTAAATATATAAAGACTGATGTGACGCTTGTTGAAGGGACAGTTGGTCTGTTAAGAGGCTTGTAGCAACCTTAATTTTTGAGGTGCAAGTAACAGTAATGATGTGAGGCAAATCTATTGGATAATGTACTTTGGAGAGGAGAAGCTGTAGAAAATATAGTTCATATGGGTTGCTCTTAAACCAGGTAGAGGAAGAAAGGGATATAAGAGTTAATAATTCCTTCTGAAGTTAATCTCAATATGCAGCCTGAAAGGGCAGTTGCAAATATCAATAAAATGATGGGGTCCACGTCATGATGAACAGATCCAGACAATGTTATACAGAGCCCTCGCTGGTACGTTCATGCATACAGCATTTTGTGCATTTCTGGAAGATATACACACAAAGGGAAGTTAACTTGGTAGAATGTGTACAAGGCATAGTTACCAAAATATTGAAATGAATGGTGGGACTGAGGGATGAGCAGAGAGACCTACAAAGCTGGCCACATCTACATTACAAGAGACATGATATATTAGATATGAGTTGGACACAAATACCATGTCACTTAGGGATACATGAAGAAGAAAAGGGCCAGAAGGATGACAAAGGAATGGGGTAGCATTTTGTGTTATTATTAAAAAATGTTACTTCATAGACAAGGTTATAAGACCCTAAAACATATTGCCACAAGGGAAGAAACCATGAAAGATTATAGTATGTGTGATTTTCTGAGAGAAAGAGACAGAGAGAGGCACAAAAAGGGAGTATTGTTGTAATAAGACAGAAATTTTAAAGTTACTGTGAGTCAAAGAAGACCCAGCCATGTTATCCACAAAATACGCTTCATGAGAGCCCAAGGTCCCACTGAATTAAAGAAATGGCCCAAAGAGTGTGAATTCGATGAGGTATGTGATTCATTAGTATGACACAATCATATATGGCACCAAGAATGATCAGATGATGTGTAGATTGTTAAGATAAGGAGTTTTACCCTTAAATATTGTGATTGATGTAAGCTGAGCAAGTGAAATTACTTCATCACGATTTAAATACCTCACAAAAAATGTAGAAGTGTAAAGTGGTTTGAAATGTCTCAAGATCCATGAAATACATGAGAAAGATGGAATTGAAAAGTTCTATGTGAGATGTGACCTGTTAGCATAATAAAAAGCAATATCCATTGATTGATCAAATGTGCAAAGGCTGTGGCAGAAAATCACTATGCTAAAGTATTCAAAGTGAAAGAAATGACTTGTGAATTCTGTATTCAAGATATTGTATGTAAAAGAATAAAACTATGAAAATTATTTGTATGTGTTTACCATTTACATTGACAATACCCTCAAAAACACAAAAAAAAACAAAACTATAGAACACATATATCCAGATAATCATTTGTAAATTTGAGCAGAAAAACTCAAAATAAATAAATGAAGTGAGGAGGGTAGACCAGATACTGAAAAAATGTATGTATATATTTGACATCCACTCACAGCTTTAAGCATTGAACCTGAAAGTGAATCATTCTAAAGCCAATGATTTGTACAGCTTGTTCTTATAAAATTGTCTCAGAAAGTGCTTACACATGAATATAAGAATAAAAATACAACATTCATTATCAAGTGTACCTTTGCTTTTTGAGGCCTTTGAATTGTCAGAGGCTTGGGATGTTTAAAATAAAGGAAAATACCCAAGTACTATTTCTGTATCTATCTGGTCAACATGTGCAGATTAACAGATGGCTTAAATAGTAAAGATATTTATTTGCTGTTTTGGTTGGCTTGCCAAGAGTGCATCACATTCATAGAGAACCTACAGCGTCATTGGTAGGGCATGCTCGTCGTTCTAGTCAGTCTGAAGAGTAGTACCAAGAAGAAGCCGAATCGCATGAAGTGCATACATGTGATTAAGAAACAGACACTGCTTACTAAATGAACAAATAGCATGGTTTCTGTTGATAAATCAGACAAACTGTTAGTTGAATGCACGTACAGGGTTTTGATAAAGCTACAAAAGACACTGTCCACCTCATCAATTAAAGAGTTGGGATCTGCAATATAAGGGGCAAAGTATTTATCTTTACTTATTATTAATGAAGGATTTGAGCAATTACAATTTAATAAGGCCAGTCCTAAGATTTTCCTTTTAAACTCAGCTTTGGGAGGTTATATCTTCCTTAGAATATGTTTTTATTTTTGCTAGTACTTGAAGCTTTTTAGAAACCTGTTGCACAAAAAAAAAGCAAGAGGCTTGATGGTATTGTTAATACTAATGGCATGATAAGAGACAGGTAACTACAGACTTACAGGAGAAATATCCTCAAACTAAACAAAAGTAAGTTTAAAATAGGCATTAAATAACCCAGATATATGAGTCATGTCTAAAGGCTTTATAAAAGATACCAAGAAAATCAAAGTAGCAGTGCAAATGCCTGCATCAGATAATGAACAAGCTTTCATGATGCTAATGATGCTGTAGCTTTAGCATCTGCCTTTAATGAAATTTCTGGAACAAGATATGGAATGGGTTCAGAATACGGAACAAAAAAGGCTGTTTTAAATATTTAAACAGTTAGTGAATGAAATGGCTGCAATGAAATATTTTCATATGCATAACTCATTCACATTAACATTGACACCTGCTAGAATGGAATTATTGAAGTGACAATGCAAGAAGATGAACCAGTTGTTTATGGATTCAGATCCTTTAAATAATGACAGGAAATGTACAGTCAGTCAGAGGTATCTTTTGCCTTAGTATCTGGTTGTGAAAAAGTTTCATGCCTATGAACCATTATAGACTATAGTTATGAAGTTTCTGTATAACGCACCACCTAGACTGCCATGAACACTGCCGTATTGCTGAAATATAACTTAGTTATGAAGCATATGTCAGAAAAATAGCTACATATAGATGATATGCAGAGTTACTTATATTTGCCAGAGCAGGAATAACTGGTTAGTAATGTGCTGCACATTAACTAGATAATTCAGCAGTTGCCTGTGACTAAACTGAAGCTTAAAGAGTTTCAGCAGTGTCCTGAAAATGTTCTGGAAATGCAGATGATTTCTGAAAGGGCTATGAGATGGTAGGCAGAATTAAAATCTTCTATGATGAAAGTAATACAATAATACTGTCATTGAAAGAAAATACTGTCATTCAAAAAAAAAAATAACAGGGTACAAAGTTTTATGTTTAAGGCAAATAAAAAGGAAAGAGATGTTGGCAGAATATATGAATTGTCAAGTGCAAAGAAGAGGTTGCAGAAGTTTTAGTGGTCAAGGATGTCAATGCAAATAGAGAAAAGGTTCAGAACAGTGCTATGTGTAATGCTTGCTAACCATATGAAATGTTGGGACCAGTTAGAGTGAGTCCCATAACACATAGACTGAATGTCGGAAAATGAACGGGCTTATATACACCCCAAGATAGACATTTCTCAGAATATTCCCTTTTCTCCAAAGTATGGTGATCTCAGAGTCAGTATATATAGGTTCATAAGTTCATAGGTAGGTACTAGGCTATCTGCCTGAGGGCATTTATAACCCTAGCCAGAGTGTGTCGGCTTTCGCCGCCCCATTGATTAATTAAGTGAGCCTCTGTCAAGCAGAGCCAATGAAGTGATCCCAGGGGTGTATTTTCTGTTACCCATCCACTCATCAAGGTTTCTCTTGAAGAGTGTTAGTGAGAGGCTCTGCCTATTTTGTTCCAAAGCATGGGGAGTCTCTGTGACAGGAATCTATCCCTCCAGCATGTTCTATTTATTGTTGTGGTGAGGTTTAGCTCACTAGAGTGCATGGCTTGCAGTGACTTGGATTTCTTTAGGTGGAGCATGTCATTCAATTCTGAGTTGGACATGCATTTGTAAGTCAGGCAGAGATCACCTCTGAGTAAGCGATATGCCACTAAGTACAGCCGAAGTTTTTTCAATCGGTCTGCATAGGACATATGTTTGAAGCCAGTAATCCTCTTGGTGAGGTACTTTTGTGGTCTTTCCAGCTGTTGGAAGTGTCTTGTGAGGTACATCCCAAATGGGGCATTGTACTCTATGATGGGTCTGATAAGTGATGAGTAGAGGGGCACTATAACCTCTTTATTTCTAGATGCGAACCCTTTAGTAATTAGATGGGCCACATAGAAGGATTTCCTAACTACTTTGGCAATATGATTGTCAAAGGAGAGATTACTATCTACCTGGGTCCCCAGATCTCTTATTACCTCTTCTCTATTAAGGGGGCTGCCACCTATGTGGTAATTCGTGGGTGTTTTGTTTTTCCCAAATGAGATAACTTTGCATTTTTTGGCATTTAGCTTGAGGCCATGACTTTGACACCAGGTGTCCGTCTCAGTAAGGCCTTTTTGGAGGATGTCCGTGTCATCCGGAGAGTCAATTATGGCTCCCAGTTTGCAGTCATTGGCAAACTTGGTTAGCCATAGTCCTCCTGTGTTTGCCTGTACTTCTGAGAAGTATATACCGAACAGTAGGGGTCCCAGGACCGAGCCTTGTGGGACACCACTTGTGACTGGGTTAGAGTCGGACCTGGAGCCTGCTATTCTTACCGTGTGAGTTCTGTCTGTAAGCCAGATGGCAACCCATCTTGTGACATAGGGGTTTATGTTCAGGCTGGTGAGTTTTTCTATAATACCTGAGTGAGGAATGGTGTTGAACGCCTTGGCGAGGACAAGGTAGACTGTGTAAACCACATTTCCCTCGTCTATGGCCTTGGTGACTGTCTCAAAGAAGTCAACCAGGTTTAGTAGGCATGATCTGCCCTTAACAAAGCCAAACTGGGTCAGGTCAAGTGTTTGGAGGTTCCCAATGTCTTTGTTAATGAGTTCCATGATGATGCGCTCCATAGCCTTGCAGACCACGCTAGTCAGGCTTATGGGGTGATAGTTACCAGGGTCAGTTGCGGCCCCTCCTTTGTGGAGCAGAATTACCGTTGCTGTGTGCCATTCTATGGGCACATAGCCTGTGGAGAGGCTGAGGTTGAACAGCGTGTTTAGGTGGGGGGGTTAGTTCGTTCTGTAGTTCATGCAAGATGCATCCTGGGACACCACCTGGCCCCATTGATGCTGTGTTTTTGGCTTTTGAAAGGGCTGTTTTCACCTGTGCATCTGTGATTTCCAGGACACTACACTTTTCCGGTATTGTTGTGGGCCTTTTTGGAGGTGAGAGGGGGAGTGACGTTTGCACTGAATCTATCTGCCAGGATGTTGGCAATATCGGTAGGTTCAGTATATTCTGTGCTATTTTGCACTAGCACAGAGCATATCTGCGAGTTGCCACTTAGATTCTTGACATAGCTAAAGAAGGCTTTGTGGTTATCTTTCGAATCCTTGGCTATTTTTCTTTCAAAGTTAGCCTTGGATGATTTTATGAGGGACCTTAGTTTCTTACTGATACTGATCAGGGATGTCTTTCCTTCCTGTGATTTGCTTTTTTTCTGAACTAGTTTCCTCCTTTTATTATATAACCTGTTTGTGACAGGGGTCCAGCAGACTGGTTTCCTTCTCTTTGGGGAGTGAGTCTTAGTTTTGCTAGGGATGGTACTATCCATGCATCCTTGTAGGTTATCATAGAATGCATTTGTAAAGGAGTCTGCATCTTGGGCAGCGTTATCCTTTAGCATGGGGGCTGTGAAACTTACCACCTTTGTCTTAAGTAAGGTGAAGTTTGCTTTAGAAAAGTTTTTCCCTGTGGTTTCCTTGGTTGGGGTTGGTGGTGGGGTGTGGACATCCAGAGTGATTTGTTTATTGTCTGATCTAACCAGTGACAGGTTGACCTCCGGTGCAGAACACCTGATGCCCATGTTGGTGATGACCAGGTCCAATATGTTTTCACCTCTGGTAGGGGAGTTTACCAACTGATCCAGAGCATTTGAGTTGATCACTTCCAGGAAGCACTGGACCTGGGAGTTTGTACTCAAGTAGTTTTCCCATTTAATGGTAGGGTAATTGAAATCACCCAATATCAGGGTGTTTGGTAAGACCTTCATGTTTTCCAGTGTCTCCAGAAAGGCAGAGTGGTGGTCCTGGGTCATGGAGGGTGATCTGTAGCAGGCCACAATTTGCACTGCAGATTTTCCTGATGTTAGATGCACATGGATGATCTCGGAGGTATCATGCTGTGTCACTAACCTGGAAGTGTAGGTATCCTTGATGAATATTCATACACCCCCTCCTTTTGTGCTTCAGTATGTGTTCTGTGGCCGACGTGTATGGTATGAGTTGTAGCCCAGTAGTGCTGGAGTGCTCTCTCAAGCCTTGAACCAGATTTCAGTTACTGCACAAATGTCGACGTTCTCCATACTGAGGAGTGATTCGAGCGCATGCATTTTGAGATTTAAACTCCTGGCGTTGCGTAGCATAACCCTCATTTTTTTATTTGTGCTGTTTATGGAGGTGGGTTTGACTTTAGAGCCTTGCCTAAAAAAGGCACTATGGGAGCAGCAAGAGCCTTGGCCAGTATTTGAAAGTCTAGGGGTGACAGGTGCAAGCCATCTCTTGCGAAGCAACGCGGCTTGTCGAGAATGTCGTCCCAGGCTGACAGACACTGGATCCCCTTTGAATGACACCAGAAGCTTAGCCAATTGTTGAAACTGATATTTTTTTCTTTATACTGAGGTATCATTCTTGGTGAGGGCAGGATGCTACTCAGGGTCAAGGTCATACTCGCCTGGGCTACATGATCAGAGAGCTCTTCCGTGTCTCTTTTCATGTAGTCCAGGGAGGTACATCTCAGGTCATTTACACCAACATGAACGATGACAGAGTCATATTTGTACTTGTTCTGGAGTGACCTGAGTGCTTGTGTTATGTGCCAGATTCCGGTTCCCGACAGGCAGCTAACAGTAACCTTCTCCTTGTCCAGCCTAGTGAGTGGGACATCAGTGTGCCTGACTATAGAGTCACCTATTACTAGTGTGTTAGGTATGTTATTTTGCCTTAAGGGCTGTGATTGTTTGGCACATTGATTTTGTGTTTTATGTGTTGTCTGGTTTGTGACGGGAGGTGCAGGTTTTTTGGGTGTCTGCTTTGGAGCTCTCTGATGCTTTTGCAGGTTTTTATTTAGAGCTTCCAAGTATGATTTAGTGTATTTATGTATATTTTTTGCCAGTGCTGGTTTAGTAGGACTATGTGAGGGTGGAGGTGTGGTGCAAATGTTAACCTTCTCCTCATGACTGTCTGTTCCAGTCTTGGGTGGAGAGACCTTAGCCTCCAGTTTGGCTGTATAATTTCATCTCTCGCATATGTTAGTGTTTTGTGGTAGGAGGAGAGTGTTGTCTGTGTACATGAGGCAGTTGTAACATTGCCTCAGGATACCCAGGTTCACCAGCTGGACTGGAGAGTACACCTGAAGTTGCCCTTTGGTCATGCATGAATAGTAGGGTGAGCTGCTTAGTCGTTTGGTTGGTGAGGGGTGGATAAAGAGCCTTGCCCTGCTGGCCAATCAAGTGTCGAGGTATATTAGTGTTTGCTATTAGGTCTGAGCAAGTGCTGGACTGTTGGATGCTTTTTGAGTACTTAGGTTGAGAGTTAGACTAGTTTCAAGGGAAAAACTGAAGAGGAGACTAAGTGGAGCAGGGAATAATTTAACCATAGCTAACTGGTGCTGCCCGGTGCGCAAAACTGTGCAAATGCGGTTTTTAAACTACTAACTTCTGGGCTGGAACCACTCCTCCAGGGACAGATGGCTGCTCAAAGTTCCTGTCTCTCACAGGTGAACAGAGAAACTTCCCTCTATCCAAGTAAGGTATGGGCAACTCAGAAACTTGTAATACAGCCCTGAATTCAGCACTAGCCTGAAAACTGGACTATACTAGATTAGAAGGGTGTGAAACAAGGAATGTTTTTTTTTTTTTTTTTAAAGATAAGGCAAAAACAATAAAAAGTACACTTAAAACAGCTTTAAATGACTACAAGTGATCAGAAAAGGCTATCATACTTTAGTGTGTAGCCTACAACAGTTACAAAAATTATTTAAACAAACAATGACTTTTTAAAAGTGCAGGCAGTCAAATAAGAACAATATGTGAAAAAAAAACAAGCTTTTAAATCACAATAAATGCTGGAAAATCAGCGTTTAGGCGGAAAACAGTTAAATACAGCAAGAAAATACAGAAAACTGATACTTAGTCACTCCAAAGACTCTCTTTTAAGCTAGAAGGACACACTTAGATCATATAAGTTTGGTGGGGGACCCTGTCCCTCACATCAGGGAGTGCAGGGGGACTTGCCCCCTGCAAAAAAGAAGTTCAAAGGTGAAGAGCGATCTTCGAGATTCACTATTCTGTAATTTCAGAGGGGTTTTTTTTGGCTTGTTGGTACTCAGCATCTTGAATGCCAACATTTCAATAGGAAGCATTAATGCTTATTACATTAATAACTCAAGAGAACAGATAATTTATTATTTGGTTCCAAGATAACTGTAGATTACAGTTAAAGGACTGTCCCATACTGGGACTTGTGGTTCAGTGACCTAAGTGTGTACTTCAGCTGATGGATCCTGGATCACGATAGACAGCTAACTATGCTCTCTTCTTAATTAGCCTGCTGAGTGGGACATCTGTATATCTCACAATGAAGTCTGCTATTATCAAAATATTGTGTTGTGTGATGGCTTTCTTACAGTTTTAGAAGCTGAGAAACAGTAGGATGTGGCCATATATTTCAAATTGGATGCTGATTTTGTGGAATATTCTTGAGTTTGTTGAGGATAACTTTTGTTTGCACAATGTCTGGGAAATCTTTGTTCATAAGTTCATAGGTAGGTACTAGGATATCGGCCCTAGGGCCTATACAAGCCTAGCCAAAAAGGTACCCCGGCTTTTGCTACCCAAGAAAATTATTTTCCTTTGCCCCTGTCGAGCAGAGCCACAAAGGTGATCCCCGGGGTGAATTTCCTATTTCCCATCCAATCATCAAGATTTTTCTTGAAGAGTGCTAATGAGGAGCTTTGTTTGATATAGATAGGTAGTTTGTTCCAGAGTATGGGAAGTCTCTGGGATAGGAATCTATCCCGCCAGCATGTTCTGTTTATTGTGGTGACAAGGTTTAGGTCCCTAGAGCATGTAGCTCAGAGGGATTGGGATTTATTTAAGTGGAGCATGTCCAACAGCTCTGGGTTTGACATAGCTTTGTATGTTAGGCAGAGATTGCCTCTGAGTAGGCGATATGCGACGGAGTAAAGCTGGAGTTTTTTGAGACAGTCTGCGTAGGGCATCTGTGTGAAGCCGGTAATCCTCTTTGTGAGGTATTTCTGCGGCCTTTCCAGTTGTTGTAAATGTCTTGTGAGGTACATACCAAAAGGGGCATTGTACTCTATAATGAGTCTAATGAGTGACGAGTAGAGGGGAACAATGACCTCTTTTTTCCTGGATGAGAAACCTTTTGTGATGAGGTGTGCCATGTAGAAGGATTTCCTGACTACTGTGGCGATGTGATTATCAAAGGAGAGACTACTGTCCACCTGTCTCCCAAGGTCTCTTATCACACTTTCGGTGTTAAGTACACTACCAACTATGTGGTAGCTCATGTGTACAGAGTTTTTACCAAAGGGGGATGACAATGCACTTTTTGGCATTAAACTTGAGGCCATGGCTTTGACACCAGGCATCTGTCTCAGTGTGGCCCTTTTGTAGGTTGTCCACATCATTAGGAGTTTCAATTATGGCTCCTAGTTTGCAGTCATCTGTGAACTTCGTTAGCCAAAGACCTTCTGTGTTAGCCTGTACTTCATAAAAGTAGATACCAAACAGGAGAGGACCCAGGACTGAACCCTGTGGTACTCCACTTGTCACTGGTCTGAAGTCGGATTTGGAGTCTGCTACTTTCACAGTGTGGGTTCTGTCAGTGAGCCAGTTGACAACACATCTTGTAACATAGAGATTTATACCTAGTTTTGTGAGTTTATCTATAATTCCATAGTGGGAGATGGTGTCAAAAGCCTTGACGAGATATAGATAGGCTGTGTGAATCACCTTACCCTCATCTACGGCTTTGGTGACTGCTTCAAAGAAGTCAGTCAGGTTTAGGAGACATGATCTGCCTTTTACAAACCTGAACTGGGTGGGATCCAGAGTTTGGAGCTTACTAATGTCTTTGTTTATAAGTTCCATGATGATGCATTCCATGGCCTTGCAGACCAGGCTCATTAGGCTAATGGGGAGGTAGTTCCTGAGGTCTGTGGTGGCTCCCCCTTTATGGAGCGGGATAACCGTCGCTGTGCACCATTCAGTGGACACAAAGCCTGAGGTGAGGCTATGACTGAACATGGTGCTTAGGTGGGGTGCCAGTTCATTCTATAGATCATGTAGAATGCAGCCTGGGATTTTGTCAGGTTCCATGGATGCTGTGTTCTTGGCTTTGGAGATTATGGTTTTTACCTGTGCAGCTGTGATTACAGGAACTTTGCATTCTTCCAATATAGAGATGGGCCCTTTAGAGGGTGAAGGGGGGGGGGGTGATAAATTTAGCACTGAACTTACCTGCCAAGATGTTGGCAATATCAGTTGGTTTTGTATATTTAGTGCCATTATGCTGTAACTCAGAGCAAATCTGAGTGTTGCCATTGAGATTCTTGACATAGCTATAGAATGCTTTGTGGTTGTCTTTAGAATCAGTGGCGATTTTGTTTTCATAACTAGCTTTGGAGGATTTTATGAGGGATCTCAGCTTCTTACTGAGGCTGACCAGGGAGTTCTTCCTGTCATGGGATTTTACTCTATTTTGCAACAGTTTCTTTCTTCTATTGTAGAGTTTGTTTATGGCAGGGGACCACCAGATTGGCTTCCTTTTTTTGGTGGATAGCATCTTGTGTAAGTGCTTATAAAGTGCATTTGTGTAGGATTCAGCAGTCATACCTCTATTGTCCATCTGCATGGGTGTCGTGAAGTTTGCCACTTCTGTCTTAAGAAGCATGAAGTTGGCTTTGGAGAAATTTTTTACGGTGGTTTCCCTAATGGGGGTGGGGGCAGGATATGGATGTCTAGGCTGATTAGCTTGTGGTTGGATCTGACCAATGAGGAATTGATCTCTGGTGTGGAACACCGGTCGCCCATGTTGGCAATGACCAGGTCTAGGATATTGCTGCCCCTGGTGGGGATGTGGATAAGTTGATCAAGTCATTGAAATTTATGAATTCCAGAAAACGTTGAGCAAGAGAGTTGGTACATGATTAGTTTTCCCAGTTAATGGTTGTGGTTTAGGGAGATTACATTTAAGATCCTAAGTATAAGTGAGTCAATGTGTTGGGTCCATTCTATGAGAAGTGAGTACAATGTGTATTACTTATGACCTGTTTGGTATTACAGGTGCTTGTATATGAGACCCTTGTCTCCATTGATATTCAATAACTACATCTCCTATATGCCGTATCAGTTTGTTTAATAATTAGGTGGTTGTCCGTAAACATGAGACAATTGCTACACTGCCTCAGGACATCAATATCCACCAGGCTGGCAGCAGAGATAGCAGGAAAGTACATGTCCATGACTACTGATCATTATTTCATGTTGTATAAGGAATGGTACACCATGCATTTACAGTAGACTAGCTTGGCTTCTGTAAGAGTATAGATTATAGTCAGGCCTATCTATGATGAAACTCGGGAAAGATGCTCATCAGTGCTCAAAAGCGTTGCTCTTAGTACAACTAAGTACTCTGAAAATGTCAGGGGTAGTGTTATATGGAAAATTTCAATTCTGCCTGCTTGCATATATACAGAGCACTTCTAACTAGCAATGCATGACAAGCAGTGTCACATAAAAATGCCAAGTTTATAAAGGCAGAGAAAACTGACTAAACAAAGCAAATAGTCCTCTGGCTAATCAAACAGCTACATTTAAAGCCTTGCTATGTGATCCCTAGCTCAGACAAACCAAGCCACCTTCTAATCTGACTTGAAGGCAGTCCAAGGCCTTCTAATGTAAAACCACAGTACAGTTATCCCAATGTGAATTCAAAAGGACAGTCAAATAAACCACCAAGAAACACACACTTTTGAAATTACTACAATGCAGAGAAACCATCAGTAAGGTCAGTGAAAAGCAACCCACTTCATAATGATAAAGGGCAGAAACAATAAATACATTGAAAATACAGCAACAATACTCTTAAATATCTCATAAAAGTGTAAAAACTCATTTTAAAGTACTCAACTGTGTTAGGATGGTACTGGATAGATGCCAAGTGTTTGTGAGCTCTGTGGAAATGAACTGAGAGCTGTGCAAACACACATAATTTACAGAGGCAGGTGACCAGGTGAATCAGCTGGTACATAACCCCTTTAAGTCACTAACTGTATCAGAAGGTAAATGCAACAATAAGCAGACATAGCAATAAACAAATAATATAGGTGCAGTATAACAGTGAGTCACACAATAAGCAGGCATAACACTGCACATATACTGCATAATGGCTGCATACAATAACTTAGCATAGCACACTGGCAAATACCAATAGATGTCATGTATATGATGAAAATATAAGAGCATACATATTGATGTTTACATACACTTTTCATAGCTATTTAAAGATAACAATAACTACTACCCCCATTCCCACCCACTCCCAGGCTCCTGACCTTTATACTTTACTAGCCACTCCCCTAAGCTCTCTCCCACACCAACCTCATTTCTATGTAACCATTCCTTTTCTCACTCTCCTCAGTCCACATCACCATCTACCTTCACTCCACAGCGCCTCACTCACCCAATACCCAAATTGTATGATCTTATCAGACTAATACCCCCAATCTAATCCTCCACTCTAACCACAACCTACATAATGTAAAGCCACACCTAAATCCCTACTCAATCTTGTAAAGATACCGAATAAAATTTCACAATAATACAGCAGTACTTTATCTGAGCAAAATGTGGCCCCTTACCTTTACTACAACCTGCGAGAGATGCACTTACATAGCCAAACTGGAAGCAAAGCTCTCTCCGGTCACGATTGTGCTAGACAGTTAAGAGGAGAAGGCTAACACCTGCATTACACCTCTAGCAACTCATAGCCCTTCAAAACCCACAACATCAACACCCACACATAGCAACACTAAACCCACATATGCGGAGGCCCTTAACATTAACCTGCCCAAGCAACAAGGACCTCCGAAGCCGAAACGCAAGCAAACACCAGTCACAACCAAAGTGACACATAGCTCACAACACCAGTGTGCCACTCAACAACAGCCCTAAGGCAAGACAATGTACCCAACACTTTAGTCATAGGTGACTCTATAGTCAGGCACACTGATGTCTCACTCACCAGGCTGAACAAGGAGAAAATTACAGTCAGCTGCCTGTCGGGTGCCAGGATCCGCCACATAACGCATGCACTCAAGTCACTCCACAACAAGTACAAATACGACTCTGTCATTGTCCACGCTGGAGTGAAGGACTTGAGACGTACCTCCCTGGACTACATGAAAATAGACATGTAAGAGCTCTTGGATCATGTGACCCAGGCAGGTATGACTCTAGCCCTGAGTAGCATTCTGCCTTTGCCCAGAATGATACCACAGTATAAGGACAAAATGATTGACTTCAACAATTGTCTAAGCTTTTGGTGTCATACAAAGGGGATCCAGTATTTGTCTGCCTGGGAAGACATGATCGACAAACCACGATGCTTTGCCAGAGATGGTCTGCACCTGTCACCCCTGTGATTCAGATTACTGGCTAAAGCTCTTGCCACCCCTATAGTGCCTTTTCTAGGCAAGGTTCAATGGATAAAACCACCACCGTAACAGATACAAGCATGCAAAATCTGAAGGCAATGCTACTCAATGCTAGAAGTCTAAACCTCAAAATGCACACTCTCGAGGCACTCCTAAAAATGGAGAACATCGATATCTTTTCAGTGACTGAGACCTGGTTCAAGGCTCCAGAGAGCATCCTTGCAATACCAGGCTACAATTCTCACCACACTTTTCGGCCACAAAACCAAGACCGAAACACTAAAGGTGGAGGAGTGTCCATATTCACCAAGGATATTCACACCTCCAGGCTAGTTGCCCAACACAATGCATCTGAAATTCTCCAGGTGCAACTAACACTAGGTAAGACTGCAATCCAAATTGTAGCTTGCTACAGATCCCCCATCATACCCCAAGATTCTCACTACACCTTCCTAAACATACTGGAAAATATTAAGATACAACCAAACACCCTAATACTGGGTGATTTCAACTACTCTGCCATTAATTGGGAAAACTACTCAGGTACCAACTCCTTTTCCCAACGGTTCTTGGAATTTATAAATTCCAATGCCCTGGATCAACTAATCCATTGTCCCACCAGGGGCTCCAATATCCTAGACCTGGTCATTACCAACATGGGAGACAGATGCTCCACACCAGTGGTCACCCCCTCATTGGACAGGTCTGACCATAAGCAAATCACCCTTGACATGCACATCCCACCCCCACCCCCACCCCCCAGTAAGGAAACCTTCTTAAAAAACTTCTCCAAAGCCAACTTCATACTACTGAAGTCAGAAGTGACAAACCTCACAACACCCACACACTTTAGAACTCTATGAGCTAAAATGGATCCTATTGCTCAGGGCACATATAGAGCCAGGTCTAAATACAGCGATTAATATTAGACCAGCGCTATTGTAAATGTAATTGTGTTTTGAGTTTAATATCAGAAATAGATGAATAATTGGTTATATATATAGATAGGGATTTATAAAATTATGCTAGTAATTAATTTTTTATATTTATGTTTTTACTTTTGATACGGAAACATGATGTTAATTTCTATTGTATATTCTCATATACAATATATTTTTATATTATATATTTTCATTGTATATTAGTTGAAGGTTTTATTTATTCATTTCATACAATGCATAGTTTTTATATAGACATATTTTATCCAGGTTAATGATATCTTTTTGCACTATGAATTTATCAATATAAACACTATTTATCTTAGTACAAAAGTTCATGCAGTGCTAGTACAAATGATATGGTATATTACTTCAATTTGTAGTTAGTAGCAGATTCAACGCAATATAAGATATTTGTTGTAGATTAAATTCTTTATAAGAAAATATTATAATATATTTAATTCCACCATAGAGTCTATCCGGACGGACAGAAGTTTAAAGGATGGGGAACATCTTTAGATTACACTTACATTTATTTGGTGTACTTATATTGGAAGTTGTTGTATGATTTTTTCAAAGAATTCTTACCACAGGAAATGCTTTCCATATATGGGCATGATTCTAACTACAAGTGATAATCAATGTTTCATAATTGTTTAATTGATATTTTTCCCGCCTGAATTTTGATTAATTGGGTGCATATCTTACTATATAAAATGAATTCCTGTTATTTAAAATTTGTAACCTGATGAAGCGCATTGTTAGATGCGTGAAAGCGCTTGTTTTATCTTAATAAAATAATATTTGCTACTATCGTGGAGGCTTCGGTGATTTGTTGAACAATTTGCACTTTACTTCTTTATTGAAGCCTTGGATGGTCGTGCTGGGTCTGCTGCTGATACTCTGGATTCTTTTTTCCTTGTTTCCGGCTAACCATCACACGATGGATAATCTCAACATAGAATTGGATTATACACCAAAAGTTGCAAGTGATGCTATGAATTGGAATACCATCTTCCACCAACGTGAAAATTCTTTACTGAACTTTAACATTCAAGGGAACGCTGCACAGGAGGTGAATACCAACAGTGAGAATATGCAGGATTTTTATGAAGAGCTGAGAAGCCTGGAGAATAATCTTTATAAACTCCACAGACTAATTTGGCAGAGGAGACATCTGGAGGCATGCCTGCACTTTAAGGTCATTCCGCGGGGCATGCGCGTCCTCTGTATGCCTAGCTACGGAGAGGCGCACCCAGAACTCCTACGGAGGTGGCAACAGCTCAACTTAGAGCTTGGTAACAGTTACCTGAAACTACTCATTGACTATTTCCAGCCTACGGAGAACGAACTTATTGAGAAAGTTGAATGTGAGCACCAAAATATAATTGCAAGATTTAAAAGTGAGCATTGTATATCCAAACTTAATAATATGTTATCGCAAGTGACTTTTTATAGCAACAAGCTGGAACAAGTGAAGTTAAAAAAGCTGAAAAGAGACTGTAATGATTTTCATGTCAGCAATATTTTCATTTGGCCGAGGTACAACGAAGCAGGAGCAGTTGGAGAGATCAATCGGGCTAATAATAACTTGGCAAATAGCTCGATCATTAATATGACTCCTATTAATTTAGATAATAGTGCACCTAATAGTGGTGTACCTACTTCACCGCAAGCAGAAATAGACATCACCTCTTCTGTTTCATCTTTACCTTGCAACCAACAAGGTTTAAGATCTCTAACAACAGGAGCTAGACCCAAAGAAGGTACAAGCATATTGAGTGCCATTTCTAATAAGGCTTCGGTTTTAAACTCCCCGCTCCCGTACAAACAACGTGCCCCGATGCGTTCCACCAGCAGGGGAAGGGGGAAGCGCAAGATGTCAGGAGACAACTGGCAGAACAGGAAGAAGAAATTCTGAATACCCTGTTTTTTAACATTTCATCCAGAGAATTAACAGAAATTGAACGTTCTATACTCAATAAGGGATTATCATATATTCCCTCACGAGGCAGTGAACTGTCAGAGACGCTCATAATGCTTCGGAAATTTACCAGAAGGCTGACTTTGAGACTCTTGTTTCAGAATCCAGAATGTGTTGATGGCATACCTGAACCTATGGCTCCTAAACGGAAAAGTACATTCACTCCACCGTTACCTGGCTCTATAGAATGCTTTCTACGAGCATGTGAATTTGACTTTTACATTTATTACAAAGAGAAAGGACATAAAAAATTGTTTTATAATTTAAACAAAATACAAAGATGCAGCTTAGATATGTTGTGCAATGATGAAAGTGTGGTATTCAAACCCGCAGATAAAGGGGGGGGGGTGGTAATAATGGACTCCAGCTTCTATAATAACCTGATGATCATGTTGTTGAATGATGACACAGCATATACAATGATTAGTAAGGCAGAAATCATGTTAATAATAAGAAATGTCCAAGAATCATTATATGATCTCTTAATGACAAGATGCATTGATAAACAACTATATGACTATTTAGTAATAGAAGCCCCTTTAATTCCCATCATAAAGGGACTCCCTAAAATGCATAAAGGGATATATCCACCACCAATACGGCCTATAGTATCAGGTCAATCATGGGTGACCGAGAATGCATCACAATATATACAATATAAACTAGCTCCTTTGATAGACAAAATCCCTACTATACTAAAAAACTCATACAAATTGTTGGAAGATCTTGAAAATTCGTCATGGATTGATAAAATAAATCAAGAGACATTGCTAGTTACTTTAGACATAAAGAACTTGTTCACGAGTATACCCAATGACTTTGGTGTAGAGGCGGTTAGAAGCTGTTTGAATGAATTTAAAATGGGTAGTCAGAATGAACAGTTTGTAATATGTGTACTATTAGAGCTTACACTTAACAATAACCTTTTCATATATCAGGATAAGACCTATAGACAGACATGGGGGGTAGCCATGGGCACCCCCTGTGCAAATGTCTATGCTAATATAGCTGTATTTGAATGGGAGAGAACCTATATTCTGAATAATGAGATTTTTGCCACAAATGTAATATATTACAGGAGATTTGTGGATGACATCCTACTCTTTTGGAATGGGAGCAAGGAGTCCTTAAAAGAATTCATTAAATACATGGAATCTACCACCTCTTTCCTTAGATTCACCTATGAAGCTTCCCCACACAAGGTGAACTATTTAGATGTAGTGATAATAAAAAATAATCTAAATAGATTTACTACATCATTATTCAGAAAACCATGCTGGAAAAACGCTATATTGCACCATGAGAGCATGCATCCACGTCATATCTTTCCTAACATTGTAAAAAATCAAATGGACAGAATAACCAGAATATGTAGTGATATTAAGGACAGAGAAATGTTTTTGAGTTTTCAAAAAGAATGTTTTATGAATAGGGGATACTCTGATCATTTGCAACTAATATCTGAAGATAAAACAAATATGACTTGTAATACTGAATACAAGTCAAATGGATATAGACATTTTGTCAGATCGAATAGGGGTAAGATACAATATGATATTAAATTTACCAATGATATTCAATACATAAAAGAGATCATTCAGAAGAATTGGAAGCTACTTTACATGAATAAAGATCTGAAGAATGTGGTGGGTGCACACCCCATCTTCAGATACAGTAACTGTCCAAATCTGAAAAGATTATTGTGTAAAGAAAAAACACTACGTATTCCTTTGGACATTAGGATGAATTATAGGCAAGGAACCTATCCATGTAATAAATGTTGTGTCTGTAAGCATATTAGCGTCCAACAATCTTATGAAAACATGCAGACAGGTTATAATTTTATACCTAACTTTTACGCTACTTGTGATACCACAAACATTATTTATCTGGCGACATGTGACTCTTGCAATGTATATTATGTGGGCATGACAACACGCAGGCTCAAAGATCGAGCCTATAACCACCTATATGACATACAAAAAATGAATATTAATAATGCTCTAGCCAGACATTGCCAAATGTTTATATCACATTCGTTTGAATTTAGAGTCCTACAGATACTTTATCCAAGTAGAAGGGAAGGTAATGCACGTGACACTTTAGAACTCTATGAGCTAAAATGGATCCTATTGCTCAGGGCACATATAGAGCCAGGTCTAAATACAGCGATTAATATTAGACCAGCGCTATTGTAAATGTAATTGTGTTTTGAGTTTAATATCAGAAATAGATGAATAATTGGTTATATATATAGATAGGGATTTATAAAATTATGCTAGTAATTAATTTTTTATATTTATGTTTTTACTTTTGATACGGAAACATGATGTTAATTTCTATTGTATATTCTCATATACAATATATTTTTATATTATATATTTTCATTGTATATTAGTTGAAGGTTTTATTTATTCATTTCATACAATGCATAGTTTTTATATAGACATATTTTATCCAGGTTAATGCTATCTTTTGCACTATGAATTTATCAATATAAACACTATTTATCTTAGTACAAAAGTTCATGCAGTGCTAGTACAAATGATATGGTATATTACTTCAATTTGTAGTTAGTAGCAGATTCAACGCAATATAAGATATTTGTTGTAGATTAAATTCTTTATAAGAAAATATTATAATATATTTAATTCCACCATAGAGTCTATCCGGACGGACAGAAGTTTAAAGGATGGGGAACATCTTTAGATTACACTTACATTTATTTGGTGTACTTATATTGGAAGTTGTTGTATGATTTTTTCAAAGAATTCTTACCACAGGAAATGCTTTCCATATATGGGCATGATTCTAACTACAAGTGATAATCAATGTTTCATAATTGTTTAATTGATATTTTTCCCGCCTGAATTTTGATTAATTGGGTGCATATCTTACTATATAAAATTAATTCCTGTTATTTAAAATTTGTAACCTGATGAAGCGCATTGTTAGATGCGTGAAAGCGCTTGTTTTATCTTAATAAAATAATATTTGCTACTATCGTGGAGGCTTCGGTGATTTGTTGAACAACACCCACACAGACGGGATCTGGAAGTTTGACTGCAGAATCCTACACTAAGGCACTGTACGAGCACATCCACTCGTGCATGAATCATGCCATCCCAAATAGAACCAAGATTATCTTCTCCAAAAAAAGGAAGCCAATCTGGTGGTCCCCTGCTATAAACAAACTATACAACAGAAGGAAGAAACTGTTGCAGAAAAGAGGAAAATCCCAGGATGCAAAAAACTCCCTCACCAGCCTCAGTAAGAAACTGAGATCCCTCATAAAATCCTCAAAAGCTAGTTACGAAAATAAAATTGCCAAAGATTCCAAAGACAACCACAAGGCATTCTATAGTTATGTCAAGAATCTAAATGGCAATGCTCAGATCTGCTCTGAGCTACAACAGAATGGCATTAAATATACTGATCCCAAGGATATTGCCAATATCCTGGCAGATCGATTTAGTACCAACTTCACCCCCCTTTCACCCCCTAAAGGGCCCATCTCAATACCAAAAGATTGCCAAATTCCGATAATCACAGCCACACAGGTAGAAACAGCACTCTCCAAAGCTAAGAATACAGCATCCATGGGACCAGATGACATCCCAGGCTGTGTACTACATGAATTACAAAATGAACTGGCACCCCACCTAAGTGTCCTGTTTAATCATAGCCTCACCTCAGGCTTTGTGCCCACTGAGTGGCACACAGCTACAGTTATCCCGCTCCACAAGGAAGGATCCGCCTTGGATCCCGGGAACTACCGTCCCATCAGTCTGACAAGCCTGATCTGCAGGGGCATGGAACGCATTATCATGGAACTTATAAACAAAAACTTTGGCAACCTTCAATCACTGGACTCCATCCAGTTTGGGTTTGTGAAGGGCCGATCTTGTCTCCTGAATCTGATTGACTTCTTTGAATCAGTCTCCAGAGCTGTGGACGAGGGTAAGGCGGTCCACACAGCCTATCTGGACCTCACCAAGGCCTTTGACACCATCCCCAACTCTGGAATCATAGATAAACCTTAAGATATGCTGGGCATAGATCCCTATACCACTTGATGGGTTGCCAACTGGCTTACTGACAGAACCCAGACTGTAAAAGTAGCAGACTCCGAATCCAGCTCCAGACAAGTGACAAGTGGAGTACCTCAGGGTTCAGTCCTGGGACCACTCTTGTTTGGCATCTACTTCTCTGAAGTACAAGCCAGCACTAAGGGACTCTGGCTAACAAAGTTTGCAGATGACTGCAAACTGGGAGCCATTATAGAATCCTCAAATGATGTGGATATTCTACAAAAGGGCCTTACAGAAACAGATGCCTGGTGCCAGAGCCATGGGCTCAAGCTTAATGCCAAGAAATGTATAGTTATCCCCTTTGGAAAATAACATGTACCCATGAACTACCACATAGGTGGCAGGACACTAAACATCGAAAGTGTGATGAGAGACTTAGGGACACAAGTGGACAGTGGTCTCACTTTTGATAACCACATCGCCACAACAGTCAGGAAATCATTCTATGTGGCACACCTCATCACTAAGGGCTTTTCATCCAGAAAAAAAGAGGTCATTGTCCCACTGTACTCATCCCTCATTAGACCCATTATAGAGTATAATGCCCCATTTGGTATGTATCTCAAAAGACATCTGCAACAGCTGGAAAGGCCGCAGAAATACCTCACTAAAAGAATCACAGGCCTAAAGCAGATGCCATATGCTGACCGTCTAAAAAAACTCCAGCTATACTCTGTGGCATATCGTCTACTCAGAGGCGATCTCTGCTTATCATACAAGGCCATGTCAAACCCTGAGCTGTTGGACATGCTCCACTTAAAGAAATCCCAATCCCTCAGAGCCACACGCTCCAGGGATCTAAACCTTATCATTACAATGAACAAAACATGCTGGAGGGATAGGTTCCTGACCCAGAGACTCCCCATACTCTGGAATAGACTGCCCATACATGTCAAGCAGAGCACCACATTGGCCCTCTTCAAAAGGAACCTTGATGATTGGATGGGAGATAGGAAATTCACCCCGGGGATCATGTCAGTCACCCTGCTAGACAGGGGCCCAGAGAAGTAAATATTGTGGAAAGAAATTTCCAGGGAATTGTTATGGCTAGGCTTGCATAGACCTTAGGGCCGATAACCTAGTACCAACCTATGAACCTATGAACCTATGAACATTAATAATAAGCCTCTCCATCACCTCACACTTAACCTCCTACCACTGCACTAGCATTTACAAGACAAACCAGCCTTCTCAGTAATATCTCCTTCTATCTACATCTCAAATCTTGACCTTCCCACATTCAAAGTAATCCCACCCCAACTAAACAACCACATTTCATAAAAATATAACACATCTATAATCAAATGCCTGAAAACTATAATCCATGTAGCATCCTGAATCTTACTTAGTGGAGATTTGCACCCAAACCCTGGCCCTACAAACAATAACAACCCCCCTGCTACCAGACAAATAACATTCTAACCTCCCCCAGGAAATCAGCAGATCTCCTTATACTCAACATAAACATAAGGAGCATACTGAACAAAATCCCAGAGCTACGTGTTACCCTGGCCCTCTACTCCCCTGACATAGTCCTCCTCACAGAGACCTGGATAAAACTAAATAATAATAATGACTTTGTTCCACCTGATTATAATGTTCTTAGACATGACAGAATATCCAAAAGAGGTGGAGGTATTGCTCTCCTCTTCAAAAACAACCCGACCATTGAACTGTTAGCCAACAAACAACCCAAGTTCAATAATACAGAAACTACGTTTCACTAAGCTGAAAATCAACTCAAAAAATACTTACATATAACTGGTACCTATATACTCCCTGGCAATAACATTAACATAGAAGAATACATTCTAGACTCGACATGCCAAAAATCTCCCCAAGAAACAATCATACTAAGTGATATTAATATTGACTGGTCCTCCTGTAACTCACTCCACCTCACTAACCACATTAACCTACACGGTTTCATTCAATTAATAAAAACCACAACAAGAGCAGATAAAGCATGAAAAAAGGAGTCCATCCTAGACTGGATCCTTACTAATAGACCATTTCAGTCCTACCTCTCAGACTCTCTCCCAGACACACTCAGCGACCACCTTCCCACATTTATAATTAGACACCAAGTGAATCCATTAAAATCCTCCACCCTCCAACAAATCCGGTATACAAAGAATTTCAAAACCCATGACTTCATACCTGCACTTAATCAATGCAACTGGAGACCATTCTCATCTCTCCCCCTGGAAAGTGCCATAGACTACTTCAATAACCCTTTTCTAAACATTCAAAATCATCTTGCCCATATCAGACCTGTCAGAACTACATCCAACTATGCCCCCTGGCTGACCAGGGATACCTGTCTACTACTAAAAAAAGAGATAAAGCATAGGACTTGTGGCATCAAAATAAAACTCAGACTCATAGATAAGTATACCAGAAACTAAAGAACATGGCCAAAAAACAAATTAGGACAGACAAAAAGAACCACTATATAAGCATTCAAACCAAACATTAAAATAACCCACAAAAATTCGGGACTGCCTTTAATAAAATCCTACAACCAGGAAAGACCAGTACTCCACCCCCAAACATTGACACCACCACCAATTATATTGCCACCGAAGTCAACAAACACTTCATCAAATCCATCCTAGCCCTAACCAATAGTAGTTCTCCCACTTCACATCCAAACCTATCTTCCATACCAGAAGACCAAAACCTCTTCTCCTTATAGCCTATCCTAACTAGCACAATGTATAAATACCTAAATAGGCTTAAACCCACAACTCTGGCCGCTGACAAATTACCTTCAGAATATCAAAAAGATCACAGCCAAAACCATTTCTTACCCAGTCTCCATGCTCATTAACCACTCTTTATCAGAAGACCATGTTCCTTCTCTTTGGAAAATTTTGCATATAATACCACTCCACAAAGGAGGTAACTCTGTGGAACGAACTACCATCCAATTGCCATTCTATCCCCCTTATCTAAAATCCTTGAAAAGTGTATACATTTCCAAATAACGCATTATCTCCTCACTAATAAACTGCTAGCCAACACCCAGCTTGGATTCTGCCCCCATCACAATACTACCACAGCCCTTATTAGCTTTAACAACACAGTAAACCACCTTTGAAACAATGGTAACCTAGTATCCACTGTATTCCTAAATCTCTCCAAGGCCTTCGATACTGTCTCCCATCCCAAATTCCTTTCTGCTCTCTCTGATCGTAATCTCAGCCACTCCACACTAGTGTGGTTTCAAGACTATCTAACCAACTGCCAACAAGCAGTAAAATGACAAAACTCCTTATCTCCCGTCCTACCTGTCACCTTAGGGGCCCCTCAAGGATCCATTCTTGGACATCTTATTTTCAACATATTCACCAACCAACTCCACAAAGCTACCCGATATGCCACTCTAGTCCAGTACGCCGATGACTCCACTCTAATCTGCTCCACCTCATCACTCCATTAACTTCATGAGTTGACACAAGAGTCCTTTACCACTGTTGAAACCTGGTTAGCCAACTCTCAACTAATACTTAATCCCAATAAAACACAGCTAATGCTATATTATCCCACTAGAGCTTTAGATCCCATAACACCATTCACAATATTCTCAGCCAATAACACCTCTATCACACCTGTCCAACACACCAAACTTCTAGGGATTATCATAGATCACAACATGAAATTCGGTATGCACATTGCACAGACAATAAAGTAAGTCCATAAAAAACTCGGAACCCTTTATAGATGCAAAAGTACCTCACCAATGACAGTAAAGCCACCATTGCAAGAACCCACCTACTATCCACACTCCTCTATGCCTCCCCCATACTCATCAACATAAACAAACCAGACTTTAACAAACTAAACACCTGCTACAATAAACTAGCTAGGTTTGCTACTAACTCACCCTTCAGGGCACATCATGGCATAGCAATCAAGCAACTATCCTGGCTAGCACTACCCAACTTGGTCACATATAACCATTACAATAGCTCACCAATTCTATACTATCCCAACAGAGTTCCTGCTCTTCAAGGTCTACTTAATATCTACTGTAACAAATGCCTATTAAGATCCACTAGTAAAGCACTGGCTGACATATGCAAAAGCAACAATAGCTCTGGGGACTCCTTGTTTTCCATTTCTGTTGCAAAAGCATGGAATACCATTCCCGTAGATATTAAGACCACTAAAAACAAAAATAATTTCAAAAGACTACTCTGGTCCCATTTAAATACTTCTTGGTTATGTAATTTTTCTCACCCTGTATAGCTTCATTTAATTAGATCATATCATACCTTAATGTTCTATGAAAGATTGCAACACTTCCTTTCTATACTCCTAATCAATCAATATGTGTTTACTCTACTAGCCACTGATGAATGTAACCAAATGACTGAACAAAATGTCCGTTCAACTGTATTGTTTGTGTAACACATTGTGCTCCTTACAGTATATTTACTTTTTGCTCCTTTCTTGGCCTTGAAACTGTACTTCATTAACTTTTGACTCCGTACTGTGCTTTATTAACACGTGTAATGTATTTACTGTACTAATCTTTTTGGAGCTTTTCTCCCTGGGCTTCCGCTGAAAATGGGATCCATGCCCAGGCGAACTTTCCCGGTAAACAAATGTAAAATAAATAAATAAATGAAAACAACAGAAATACAGAACAATATATTACTGAAGTAAGCCAAATGATGCAGGATTCAAAATTAAGTTGATTATATGAATAGGTAAATAACATAAATATATTAGGAATGTTATCTGATATCCCTAAACCAGGTGTATATATATTCTGAAACTAGGTATGGCTTCAGCTTCTTTTTAAAAACAAAAAAATTGTCTAAAGATTTGATGTCACTGGGTAGACTGACCCAGGAGGCTGGTGTGAGCTTGACACATGATTTTTTCACATTCCATGCAGAAGTGTGGTCCATATAACTTTATGGTGGTGTTGCTTCTAAGTGCTAAGGAAGAGTGTGTTGAGTAAATTTATTGACTACAGGTAGGCAGTACCTGTCTTTAAGTATTTTAAAGGTAAGAATGTTGAGAAGATAGATGGATGTTACTGCAAGTGAGCCACTTTGCTGATTGAATAGAGGTGCAGTGATGCTCTTTTAAAAAAAGCAGGGTACATAAAATGTATAACTGTACTTATAGGAGCTTGTAACTGAGGTTCATTGTGGCCTGACAGATGGACAATAATAGATAAAGCATATTCAAACCTATGAAGTAAAACATAGATAGCTATGGCTAATTGGGCTGATAAGGGGAGTAGATGTGATACATTTTAAGTTGTCTTAACTTGTTGAATTACTTTGCCTGCATAAAGAACAATGTGAGTACAGATGGAAAGGATGCAATGCAAAAATCCTCCTAAATATTTTGGCAAAAAGGACTTGGATTACAGAGGGGTTTGCAGTACAAAGTGAGGAAATATTGGCTAGTAGTTTAGCAGTAGTATCAAGGATCATTACAACAGATTTAGAAATATTAATAATGAGTTTGTTCTTATTAAGGCAATTCCAAATGTTTAATTAATTTTGTAGCCAAGTACTTAGTCGCTGAGTGCATTTATGTGACACTGTCATTACTGTGTCATTTGCATATATGGTAAGATAGAGATGATGGAGATCCCAGTCTAGGCTTTTTATGAAGACTGAGAAAAAAGTGGGCCTAAGACTGAGTCTTGTAAAACACCAAAGATAATTGATCCTTTAGCAGAGAAGTTTTGTCCTATGACAGAGAACATTCTGCTTAATGAGTAGCTGTAAAACCATGTGATTACTTCAGGCAAGAAACCATATTCAGTAAGTTGTTTTAATACAAGGTTATGACTAATAGCTTCAAATGATCCTTCTGATTTGAGGTTATCACTCAAAGTCTCCTAAGGCTGTGAAGTTAACAGATACTGTAAAAAGAAGTGTCATCGGTGATATAAAACCTGTGTTTTCAAGGCATATGATTCCATATGTCCATACTGCATAAGCATGGAGTTTGAGTTATGTTTAAAACAGTGGGATTTTCACTATGTAACACCTAACATAACTATATGTTATCAAATGATCAAGAGAAAATGACTGTAAAGATTGTCAGAAAACTGATGAAATTATAAGTCATCATTAGTGACTATTACACTGATATGCACTTAGATTTATTTGTCTGTAGGCATTGTGAAGCATAGGTCTATCCCAGCTCAGCTGCTGATGGACCAAATAATACAAAGTAAAATTTGTTCAGCTACTTCTTGCTAACACGTAAAAATTTGATATGCAAGAGAGGGTGAACAAAATATTAATATCAGAGGGCAATTTTATCTTCTTTTAAAGAATGTTATACAGTGAGAATATAACAAGGTTGCACAAAAAAGAAGCCAGGATGGGGTAATTAGTAAGAACTATGAACAAATAAAATTGTTGTTTATACTAAGGATGAAAAATTGCTGAAAAGAAACCAGAAACATTTGTTTAAGGCAAGTATGCCTCAGAGTTACTGTGCTGAATACAGAGTTTGTGTTAGTGATGCCTCCTTACTTGAAACAATCAGAAAAGTATACAGAGAGATTATAGGCTCATAGGTTGGTACTAGGCTATCCGCCCTAGGGCCTATACAAGCCTAGCCATAATAATTCCCTGGCTATTTCTTCCCACAATATTTACTTCCCTGGACCCCTGTCTAGCAGGGTGACTGATGTGATCCCCAGGGTGAATTTCCTATCTCCCATCCAATCGTCAAGGTTCCTTTTGAAGAAGGCCAAAGAGGCGCTTTGCTTGACATGTATGGGCAGTCTATTACAGAGTCTGGGGAGTCTCTGGGTCAGGAACCTATCCCTCCAGCATGTTTTGTTCATTGTGATGACAAGGTTTAGATCCCTGGAGCATGTGGCCCTGAGGGATTGGGATTTCTTTAAGTGTAGCATGTCCAACAGCTCTGGGTTTGACATGGCCTTGTATGTTAAGCAGAGATTGAATCTGAGTAGACGACATGCGGCAGAGTATAGCTGGAGTTTTTTTAGATGGTCAGCATAGGGCATTTGCTTTAGGTCTGTGATTCTTTTAGTGAAGCATTTCTGCGGCCTTTCCAGTTGTTGCAGATGTCTTAAGAGGTACAACCCAAACGGGGCGCTGTACTCTTTAATGGGTCTAATGAGGGATGAATGCAGTGGGACAATGACCTCTTTTTTTCTGGATGAAAAGCCCTTAGTGATTAGGTGTGCCACATAGAAGGATTTCATGACTGTTGTGGTGATGTGGTTATCGAAGGTGAGACCACTGTCCACCTAAGTCCCTAAGTCTCTTATCACACTTTCAATGTTTACTGTACTGCCACCTATGTGGTAATTCACAGGTACATGTTTTTTCCCAAAGGGTATAACTATACATTTCTTGGCAGTGAGCTTGAGCCCATGGCTCCTGCACCAAACATCTGTTTCTGTAAAGCCCTTTTGTAGAATATCCAATCTGGCAACTAAAGACACATTTCCACCAGGAGCTGAGAAAAAGATTAGAATCCATCCAGATCCAGTAGAAAGACTGTTTCATAATTTGTAATCTGAAGAAGTTCCTTGTACAAGACCATCAGAAGTGCAAACTAGAAAATTCCCTATATATTTGAAATTTGAAATATCTCACAAAAACAGGCACTCAGATATTTCAAAACAGTTCAAAAGAGTGAAAAACATTAAGTGAAACTTATAATAAAGAAATGTCACAATTGTACTAATTAAGTCTTCAGCTTTGCACCCTTTAAGGTTACTAACCAGAAAGCACTTGAGGATGTTATAGTTAATGAAAGACATTTATACAGAGGGATATTTAAAGCCCGATATCCCAATGTAGTGCACATTTGTGACCTCAAGGTCTGAAGCTGATCCTGAGTGGGCTGTATAAGAAGTAACATTAACATATGGAAGAAGTAAGGCAATGGAGAAGACATCCCTATGAGGGAAGAGAGCTGAACCCTTTAGAGGATTTATTCCTCCCCTTATGGAGGCAAAGCTGTTTTGGTGTGTCCCAGTTGAAGGAATTATAAAGTTATCTGCTCGGTTGTTAAAGTCCCTGTAAATACGGTTCATTTATTTCTTCAGTTATTCTGCTAGAACCCTAATTATAAGGCAACATTTCATTAGAATGTAAAGAAATATTATTTTTAACTTAAACTGTGAAAAACCTGCAGAATAATCACCAGAAATGATAATTTAGCTTGATTACGGATAGATCTGTTCAGTATGACCTGCATTAACCTGAAGTTTATTTATTGTAAATAAAGATGATTTTTAAACTGGAAAGTGGAATCCAGTGACATATTCTCTATGTGTGTGTGTGGGGGGGGTTAAATATATATATATCTGTGTATATCTTTATTTATATATATATATATATATATATATATATATATATATATGGCTCCCCTTTATAATCTCGAAATATTGAAATCTCGAATTTCAGTATCTCAAAACCATAAAGGCAAACGTTCAAAATCCTGAAACCCCAAAACCACAAAATACAAAATCGCGAACATATACACACCACACAACAGCTACACTATCCTACCCACACCACATGCACAAACACAACAACACAAATCAACACCCCCTATACTTATATATACTAACTCCGAGATCACACAAACAGGAAAAGACAGCAAACTTACACCTAGACATTCCACAGTCCCTCACAAACACACACACACATCACACATATACAAACACCAACACATCTAACACTTACACACTCATACTTTCACCTGCCTACCCTAACCTACATGTACAACTTACAAATACACTCACATACATTCAAACTCCCACCCAAAACCCTTACAAAACACTCACTTACCTTAAATCGTATTTAAATCCATACACAACACCATCCACCATCTACAAAAAATACCAGAAGTAACGAAGTGTAAAGTGTAAAGCCATAACCGCGAATTCGAATATCTCGATTATGCACTTTTGCTATTTTAAAAATTCACCTTTATGATCTCGGGATACGAGATTTCAACATTTTGAGATTATAAAGGGGAACCATATATATATATATATATATATATATATATATATATATATATATATATATAGATTGTAGCCTGCTATAGGTCCCCAAGCATGTCCCAAGACTCGCACTCCATGTTCCTAAGCACCCTGGAGAATATTAGCATTCAACCTAACACTCTTTTACTAGGCGACTTCAACTACCCCTCCAATAACTGGGTAAACTACTCATGTACCAATACAGTTGCCCAGCGTTTCCTGGAGTTCATTAATTCCAATGCCCTGGACTAGCTCATTCTTACCCCCACTAGAGGTAGCAACATCCTTGACCTGGTCATTACTAACATGGGCGACCATTGCTCTACACCAATAGTCAGCACCTCCCTGGTTAGATCTGACCACAAAACTAATCACCTTGGAAATCCACATCCCTCCCACCCTCACAGTAAAGGTAACCACCATGAAAAACTTCTTCAAAGCTAACTTTGGGATCCTAAAAACAGAGGTGGCTAACTTCACAGCACCCATGCAAATGGAGAATAGATGCGTGACTGCAGAGTCATACACCAATGCACTGTATGAACACGTACACAAATGCATGGATCTCGCCATACCCAATAGAACCAAGACACTCTCCTCCAAAAACAGGAAGCCAATCTGGTGGTCACCTGCCATAAACAAACTCTACAACAGAAGGAGGAAACTGATGCAGAATATGGTGAAGTCCCAAGACTGGAAAAACTCCCTTATCTGCCTCAACAAAAAGCTGAGATCCCTCATCAAATCCTCTAAAGTCAGGTATGAAAAGAGAATTATTCCTCTCCAGAAAGGAGGAGTGACTACAGACCCTGGGAACTATTGCCCCATTAGCCTGATGAGTCTGATATGCAAACCTATGGAACGCATCATCATGGACCTAATAAACAAGGATATAGGGAATCTCCAAACTCTGTATCCCACACAGTTTGGTTTTATGAAGGGTAGATCATGCCTGCTCAACTTGGTCGACTTCTTTGAGTCAGTCACCAGAGCTGTGGATGAAGGCAAGGTGGTTCATACAGCCTACCTTGATCTGGCCAAGGCTTTTGATACCATTCCCCACTCAGGAATCATAGAAAAACTCACTAAGCTTGGCATCAGCCCCTATATCACTAGGTGGGTTGCAAACTGGCTCACAGATAGAACCCACAGTGTGAAAGTAATTGACTCCAAGTCAGACTGTCGATTAGTCACGAGTGGAGTCCCACAGGGTTCAGTCCTGGGTCCTCTCCTGTTTGGTATCTACTTCTCTGAAGTCCAGGCCAACATGAAGGGACTTTGGCTGACAAAGTTCACAGATGATTGCAAGTTTGGAACTATTATTAACTGCCCAAGTGATGTTGACATCCTACAGAATGGTCTCACTGTGACCAATGACTGGTGTCAGAACCATGGCCTTAAGCTCAATGCCAAAAATGTGTCATCATCCCTTTGGGAAAAACCCGGTTCCAATGAATTACCACATTGATGGTAGTCCACTGAACACAGATGACATTATAAGAGATCTGGGAACACAGGTTGACAGCAACCTCTCTTTTGATCACCACATTGCCACTGTGGTCAGAAAGTTCTTCTGTGTGGCACATCTCATTACTAAGGGTTTTACATCCAGGAAGAAAGAGGTCATTATCTCCCTCTACTCTTCCCTCATTAGGCCAATCATCGAGTACAATGCCCCATTTGGCATGTACCTCACTAGGCTCCTGCAACAACTGGAGTGGCCTCAAAAGTACCTCACAAAGAGGATCCTAGGCCTTAAACACTTGTCCTATATGGACAGACTAAAAAAAATCCAACTATTTTCTGTCTCATATCGCCTACTTAGAGGCACTCTCTGCTTGACTTACAAAGCCATGTCTGACCCAGCTCTGTTAGAAATGCTACATCCAAAGAAATCCCAATCCCTCCGCACAACATGTTTCAGAGACCTCAACCTCATTGCCACAATTAACAGAACATGCTGGAGGGACAGGTTCATAACCCAGACACTGTCCATGCTATGGAACAGACTTCCCATACATGTCAAGCTGAGCCCCTCACTGACCCTCTTCATGAGAAATCTTGATGAGTGGATGTGAAACAGAAAATTCACCCTGGGGATAATACCAGTGGCTCTACTCGACAGAGGCACTGGGAACTAAGGTCGGGTGGCACTATGCCAGGGTAATCCTATGGCTAGGCTTGTAAAGGCCCCAGGGCCATAAGCCTAGTACACACCTATGAACCTATATGTATATGTATGTATATATATATATATATATATATATATATATATATATATATATATATATATATATATATATATATATATATATATTTCATTTAATCAAACAAAAGTAGACTGAAAACCATTAATGAAAAATCAAACTAACAGGGTTTTGATGAAATAACTAACACCAATCAAAGAAAACATAAAACATTTTTTGGGGGGGCAAGCCCCCCTCCCCACTCTCTGTAACCCCTACTACTCATATTACCAACTCTTGAGATTTCACAACATTGTGAAAGAAGAATTTCCCTTTCCTCACTGAATGCCTTTCTCAGAAATTCAACAAAATTAGAATTTAGAAAACCAGTCTGACAAAACAGCATTTGAAGTAACAAAGTTAACCCTAGATAGATAGATAGATAGATAGATAGATAGATAGATAGATAGATAGACAGATAGATAGATAAGAGACTTACACACATATACATATATATATATATATATATATATATATATATATATATATATATATATACATAATCTGTCTCCGAAAAGATTGGGAATATTTTGCTTTTAAAAAGGGAAATGCAATATATGTTTGTAGATCTTTAAAAAAGTCAGTGTCAAAGTTATGGAATGCATACAGTGTTGTCTGCTATTTTCTATATGTGATGTCTGAAAATTAAAGCCAGTGAAACTGCCAGTACGCATTTCTTTGTCTAACCTCCTTTTTTTTCAAATGCCAAACATTGCTCTCAGTATCGTGTTGGTTTTGTCTAAACTTTCATTATCCTGTTGATGGTCCAGGGTGCTGTTGTCACAGCTGCCAAATCCTTATTATGGTCATAGGATCATAGGCAATGTAAAACAATTGAATCACTAGACTATTTACACCTTGCCAGTAACCACCAACATGTTGTCCACACCTTCTCAAGAAGGGCAAAGTAAGTAAATGTATGGGCAAACTATCCAATGATCCAGGTTTAACATGAAGGAAGTTAGGGTGCCACACTATTTGGGGTAGGCATTGGGTAATAAATGTGTTTCTCTGGTGCATTTTATTTATGTTCTTGTGGTGATTTAAGTCCCTTGCTATGGCATTAGTAGAGCTGTTTGACTTGAAGGATACAGGAGATTAAGTAGGATGGGGTCTCTAATGCCATAAAATGCAAGGCATAGATCATCTCATAAGAGCCTGTGACAAACTGAGTAAAGTAATGATGCTTCAAGCCTTTTTAGTAGCACAGGGACTTTAGGCTGGCAATCGTCTTGGTGAGGAACTTCTGTGGCCTTTCCAGTTGTTTAATGTTGTACTCATTCTTCTTCTTCTTTCGGCTTTTCCCGATTAGGGGTCACCACAGCGGATCACCTGTCCGCTCAAGATTGGCAGTGGAGATTTTTTACAGTGTCAAGTTGCCAGCCTGGCACCCAACCTTCTACAGAAGGAACACACATGCACACACTCATACCTAGGGCCAATTTAGAGTGTCCAATCCACCTACAGCATGTCTTTGGGATGTGGGAGGAAACCAGAGCACCCGGTGGAAACCCACGTGACCACAGGGAGGACATGCAGACTCCGCACAGAAGGCACCCCATCTGAGGATTGAACCAGAGAACCTCTTACTGTGAGTTGGCAATGCTAACCGCTGCACCACCATGGCCGGCCTTAATGTTGTACTCAATAATTGATCTAATTAGGTTAAATAAAGATGGATGATAATTTTTTGTCATGCTAAACAGAAGGAGTTTCTGACTTTTGCTGCTACATGGTAGTTGAAAGAGAGGGAATTATCAACCCAGGTTCCAAGATCACTGACTACATTATCATTTTGAAGTAGGGTATTGGCTATACTGAACATTGAGCGAGAGAGTTCTTTACCAAATGTGAAAATGCTACACTTTGTTACATTTAAATTTAGCCCGTTTTCCATACACCTCTTATTTCAGGAGGGTTAGTTCCTGTGATGACCCACCACTGGAACAGTAATCAAGGAGCCTCAATCCTCACCACTGGCACTAGTGGGGGAAATACACTGGGAGGATTTAGGTACACACACAGCATTTCCAGATGCAGCTCTTTACATCAAGTGCAATTTCCCCTCTAAGAGCACACAGAGACTGCAGTCAGTCTGGGTCTGGTTTCTCCCTCTTTCTCCAGATCCCCAGTAACACTCCCCACTGGCACAGCTATAGAGTTGAGATCTCAGCTGAGTGACCAAACCAAGACCCTCAGCACCCTCTCTGTCTAACCAGTGCTTTGTGTCCCTGCCCAAGTAGCTGACACACACTCTTTGAGGTTTGATTTATACACACACCTGGGAAAGGTTGGCACAGGTTTACTAGCCATGCCCTCTTCTGCCCAGATTATACGGTAGTTATTACTTCCACCAGTCAGTCCTTATCAGCTACTTTAACGCCCTTAACAAAGGAAGTCCATTCCTACTGTGCAATATTATTAACACAAATGGTAGCTTGACCAAGAGCAAGGCTATCAGGAGTGGCCTACACAGTGTCACCAAATAAAAATGAAAGTACTCTCAAAACATAAATAGCTCTACTAAGATCAGCTGCAATGAAAGGTTTAAATATATTTAATAATAAATAATAAAAGAATAAGACAATACTAAATATATATTCACAGTGACATCAGAGTTCAAAGCCCAAAGGAAATATTTAAAACAACATTGCAGGACAGTCTCAGATAAATAAAGAAAAATATCTAAACTAAGCTTCAGTATATTCCTTCACTGAATCTAAGACAATTACTATACCCTAAAAACTTACTATTATAGCAAGGCAGATGTGGTGAATGGATCTTGTTGTTGTCAGGTCCAAGACATAATGCAGAATGCTCTGTCTCACTAGTAGACTTCTCAAATTAATATCTACAATATTACTGCTGGGATAGCTGTCAGAATGACATAATTTCTTGTCATGCGACTTCTAGTTGCCAGGCAAGACAACCATCAATGAAGCTGGCAGTATTTAGCATCTACCTGCAAAAATATACAGAAAAGGGCTTCTCCTCAGATCTTTGGCAGATGCTGGAAGTCATAAAACAATTGCATTCCTTTGTGCTTTCAGGACTAGTAATTTGTTCACCTTAAAGACAATACAGAAAGCTCCCTAGTCAGTCTCTCCATCTGTGCAAGTCTCTCACTTTACTTCCTTGTTCACTTCCTTGTTCAGTATTCCCTCCAGGTTGACACATGAAGATGAAGGCAAAGTTTTTCACCACCTCAGTTTTTACTCCACCTCCCCCTCCCTTCACTGATTAGTTTAACTAGATCCGTACCTTTTATGTTCTCTTATACACATAAAAATATTTTATTCACCTGTCCTACTCTATTTACCAGTAACATTTGCAGCTGCTGTGATTTCTCTTGTCACCTTTTTCCAAACCTCTGCATACCATAAATGTTCCCATCCCTGCTGCCTATTTTCATTCTTTATTGCCTCACAGACTTTTTTTTACAGCCACAAAGGTTTTGTTTTCTCTCTCTCTCTCTCTCTTTTTTTTTGTTGCTCTCTTTCTGACTGCCTTCCCATCTGTTACCTTCATTCTGATCCTTATAATCCCCCACATTTTATTTGCATCTGCCAATTCTCCAGTTCTTCTTCCACCATTATTTTCTGCTTCTTGTACTTCACTCCCCATCTTAGTTGTTGGTAACTACAGGAAGTGTTGTGGCATGGATGGTCACTGTTTGCTAGTGGTAGCTTTACTTGCACTTTCATTAAAACTTCTTTCATGCTTAGTACTATATGTGGTATCCTGCGCTTCTAGACAAGATGGGTGAATCCTGCACAAATATATTTTAAATTATTTTCTATTTTTGTCTTAAAAATAAAGCCAAAGTCTGCTTGAAATAAATGCAAGACTACCCCAGTATAGTGTATATTGCTACTAGAAAGAGCATGCTCTTTAATGTGCATCACTGCTGACTGCAAAGAGATGGGGATGTTGTGTTATCATGGTCAGCTACATGCCATCAACAGCTGCTTCATGATGGTAGAGATCTGTGAGAAAACACTGATGTATATTCCTTATTCGTATCGCTTTCTGAAACTGTGGGTCCATGTGGTAGCCAGAATATGCTGAAATGGTCTGGTAGACACTGCATTTTAACAGTTAGCATGCTTATATTGTTTCCTAATAAGAATCTCTCTTACACCAAAAGTGTGCTTGATGTTTGATGATGATGTTGCTATCATGTGGTCACTGCAATCTTTTATTCATGAGAGTCCCATCACTAGAAACTAGTAGCTCTTCATTAAATGTCCTATTCAGCAGTATCTGTGTGCCATAAAGAGTGAGTCTAAGAACACCATTTGAAAGATATCAGCTGGCGCTGGCAGAAATGCTTCCTGGATACGGACATAAAAAATGT